>NC_077229.1:494021420-494290075 GCF_027887165.1 Monodelphis domestica | reverse complement strand
CTCTAGTGACAATTTTTAATATTCTTTTCTTGTGGTTGTTCTTACAGGAGGTGGGTATTCCATCAGCCAGGAAGCATCAGAAATTGCAACAACTCCCACAAGAGTGGATGAAATTTAAGTATCAAATGACTCGTACCCACTGGCAAGCCACAGAACAGTAATATTATTGAGCCTGAAAAAGTACAAGAAATGTTTCCTTTACTGAATATGGAAAAGGTATTCTTTCTTACGTAGGCCCTCAAATGGAATTGAATTATATTTGAAGTTTCTAAATATGTGTGAAATATGTCAAGTTAGGGCATCATGTGTTCATTTCAAAGACCAAAACTTGGTGAGTAAATGCAGGTCTTTGATAAATTGTTAAGCTGTGCATTGCATATTATATAATATACTATATATTATATCTGAGCATTATAAGTATGCAAGATTACAAAAGGTTATGAAGAATTGTTTTTCCTTCTTAGGGCACTTAAGGACACATTTTTCACACTTTTCTGCAACTTCATTAAAAGGGAAATGTGGTACTAAAGTCCTTTTATAGTTAAATTGTCTAAAAAACTACAAGAAGAAAGGAAGAAAGAAAGAAAGAAAGGAAGTGAGAAAGAAGGAAAGAAAGAAAGAAAGAAAGAAAGAGAGAGAGAGAGAGAGAAAGAAAGAAAGAAAGAAAGAAAGAAAGAAAGAAGGAAAGAAAGAAAGAAAGAAAGAAAGAAAGAAAGAAAGAAGAAAGAAAAGAAGAGAAAGAAGAAGAAAGAAAGAAGAAAGAAAGGGAGGGAGGGAGGAAAGAAGGAAGGAAGGAAGGAAGGAAGGAAGGAAACATTGGGTACTGTGATGATCATGGATATAGTAGATCTATTAAATTTTTTTAAAGGAGCAGAATAAGAAACATTACTCTAATTACCAATGAGTGCTCAAATATCACTCAAAACTATTGATCTTTGAAATGAAGGACAAACAAGAGCAAACTTCTTTGAAGACTTGTGTCAAACTTGCAATGACACTCATGTCCTACTTTTTATGTGAAAAAAAAAGACTGAGAAGGGGGCAGCTGGGTGGCTCAGTGAATGGAGAACCAGGTCTGGAGATAGGAGGTCCTGATTTCAAATGTAACCTCAGATACTTCCTAGCTGTATGATCATGGGCATGTTACTTAAACGCAATGCCTAGCCCTTAACACTCTTCTGTCTTGAAACTGATATTTAGTATTGATTCTGATTCTAAGACAGAAGGCAAGGGTTAAAAAAAAGAAAAAGGGCAGCTGGGTAGCTCAGTGGATTGAAAGCCAGGCCTAAAGGATAGGAAGTCCTAGGTTCAAGTCTGGCCTCAGATACTTCCCAGCTGTGTGACCCTGGGCAAGTCACTTGACCCCCATTGCCTAGCCCTTCCCACTCTTCTGCCTCGGAGCCAATACACAGAATTGATTCCAAGATGGAAGGTAAGAGTAAAAACATTTTTTAAAAGACAAGAATTATGTTGAATAAGAGATGCTGTTCCTTTTTTGTACAATATTACCACCCCTCCCAACTACATGTTGGCCTAAGAAAAATCTCTACAATTCTGTCCTTGGACACTCCTTTATTCCTCTTTCTCTCTCTACTCTCCTTTCTGGAAATTTCATCCATTCCCATAGTTTGAACTATGCACTATGCAGGTGATTCTAAATCTGTAGCTCAAACCCAGACCTCTCTCTTGTGCTCCAGACCTTGATTTTTAGCCTGCCTATTTATGGGCATCTCTTCAAAATTGTTTTCCTTAATTGACTCAACACTTCAAACAATTAACCAATCCAGAAACACGTGTATTAACCATCTATTAACCATTGTGCCTTAACATTGAAGACACAAAAAAAGCAAAAGCAGTCTCTTACTTTTTAAGGAGGGAGTCAATATGTAAATAAAGAGGTACAGAATGGATGGCAGGCAATGTTAGACAGGAAGAGGATAATGGTACTAGGAAAGGCTCCCTGCGGAGGGTAGCACTTAAGCTTCATCTTGAAGGAAAAGTAAGGCAGAGATATCTACATTTGTTACCTTCCTATGTCTCCCCAGTCTCTTGCTGGCCATGCATGACAAGCACTTTATAACATCAAAAAATGGGATTTCCTACTCTTTTACATGATTTTTTCCTAATTATGTACCAATTTGTGTCTTTTTAATATACAAATAAAAACTCATTTGGAAATTCTTCTTTAGTTAGCTGTCTGTGTACAGTCAGACTACTAACTCGTTAGAGCAAAGAAAAAATTGGTATCAATCTAGAAGAAAGAATAAAAGTGGGGCAAAGTGTAATATGTCACTAACACAATTCTATTCGACATATGCATAAGCTTGTTGATTGTGAAAAATCAGATATGGGCAGAAGAACATGTAGAGACAGTCTACAAATAGTTAAAACAGAAAAGTAATCTGTACAAATCAATTGCCATAACACAAAGACCAAAAAAAGCCGCAAAAATCCCTTAGTCAGTAAAAATGTATTTGACTTATTTGCCAAGAAGAGATGCGTGACAACCAAAAAAACAATGTTTTAGAATATTAACTAGTTTGTAAAGCCTTATGGAAGAGGATGATGGACGATTTGAGCAGTACTGTTATAACACAAAGAGTAGCAATGGAAGGCAGAATCCGTGTAAAGAAAGCTTAGAGAGAAACCCCAATAAGCAAATCTGTCCTTAGGACATTGAAGGATGAAAGTGAAAGGAAGACAAGAAAGAAATAGAAAAAGTCTGCAAAGCTAAAAACTTTTTTAATCATCAAAGCTCATGGGACCCCGAAACTTGGATTCTACCATCACAGTCTAGAACAGCTATGGTGAACCTTTTAGAGAATGCATTCTGTCTCCCCCACCATGGAGTGCCAGGTGTACCTCCGCCCTTCACTCCACACAGGGGAGGGGGAAAGTGCTCCCATTGGGCTGCTGGGTGGAGGGATGGATGAAGTGGGGAATGTCCTCAGCCCAGGTAGAGGGGGGTAGGGAAGTGTGAGCTTCCCTTGGGCTGCTGGGCAGAGGGGTGGGTGAAGTGAAAAAATGTCATCAGACATGGTGGAGAGGAAGAAGGGAGCAGCTCTTCCCAAGTCCCTCTTCCTTTCTAGTAACAAACTCTTGGAGGTACGGGGCTTAGGAGGGGAAGGCAGTGCATGTGCCCAGAGAGAGGGCTCTGCATGCCATCTTTGGCATGCAAGTCATAGGTTCTCCATTACTGGTTTAGAATGTGTTTAAATGGCACTAAAGAGAACTAAGATGGGAAAAGCAGCTGGGTTAGTCCATGTAATTATAGAGGAGATCTTAGCTAAAAGAATATAATTGCATGGGTCTTACAAGTTTAATTTTTAAAATTGGAAAGACATGAAAAAAATAGAATCTCATTTTTTAAAAGGCAAAAAGAATGTACCAGCAACTATAGTCCTATATGCCTACTTTCCCATTAATATAAAAGTTTTATCAAGGAAATCTTCAATGAAGTAGGAAAAGACAAACTTTTGCAAATGATAATTCTATAGCAGACTACATATTTACTATCATGAAATCATGTAATGAATGTAAGATTCTGCCACATTTGTGTAAACAAACATTAAATACTTTCATTTCATAAAGTGCCTTCTTCCCATACATTAAAAATTATTCAGGATAATTAGAAATACATAATAATAGAAATAGCCTTTTTTCATGACCTTGGATCAATATAACCCAAGGGAGATTTGCCAGACATCCAGAGTCATTACCATGGAAAGGGGAGGGGCAGGTATCTGCCTATCCAACATGCAGATCCTTCCCAGAACTCCCTACATTTCTGTGGTTTTGCCCTTGTCTCTGAGTCTCCCCCATCAGTCTCTTAGCTTTCACTCTACTTTATGACTATGGCTTTTTGATCTCCATTTGGGGCAACCTCTGGTTATATATAAATATCAGCAAAGCACAGAGCATGGAGATATATGCTCACAGAAGGTATTTGGCATGGTTGTGGAGGAAATCCATCATAAAGTTATAAGTTTAAGAGAGATTTCTTGTGGATTTTGAGGTTTTCAAGATGCAGTTTGCGGATGACATTGTCTTGCTTGCATTAAGCCCTAGAATATTGAAGAGTCCTGGAAAAGAGCCTAACTGTTCATCTTTATTTCATTTTTTAACTCTTATCTTATCTTAGAATCAGTATTTTTCCAAAGTAGAAGACTTGTAAGAGCTATGCAATGAGGGTTAAGTGACTTATCCAGGATCACACAGCTTGGAAATGTCTGAGGCCAGATTTGAAATCAGGATCTCCCATCTCTGAGTCTAGCTCTCAATCCACTGAGCCACCTGGCTGCGTCCTTTTATTTTATTTTTTTAAACCCTTACCTTCTGTCTTAGAATCAATACTAATGACAACTCCAAGGCAGAAGAGCAGAAAGGGCTAGATAATGGGGGTTCAGTGACTTGCCCAGAGTCATCTAGTTAGAAAATATCTGAGGTCAAATTTGAACCCAGGACCTCCCCTATGCTTGTATGTACAAATAGATATGGATAGAGCCATATATTTATATACATGGATATGTACACATTTATCTATCTATATGAATATATCCATATATATTTATATATCCACGTGTATATCTATCTATCTATAGCTTTGAGGGGGTGGGGATTGTTTTGCTCTACTGCTATAACTCATAAGTCTCTACTCATGTACTGCCTGCCATGACTCTTAATTAATTAATTAGTTAATTAATCCATTCATTCATTCATTTATTTATAACTATTTCCCCATGGTTACATGATTTATTTTCTCTTTCTCCCCTCTTCTCTCCCCCTTCCTGGAGCTAATGAGGTTAGTATTTTTTCCCATAAGTCCTTCAGGAGTGTTCAGGCTTGTTGCATTGCTACTAGTAGCAAAGTCTATCACATTGAATTGTTCCACCATATTTTACTTTCTGTGTACAATGTTTTCCTGGTTCTGCTCATTTCACTCCATGTCAATTCATGGAGGTCTTTCCAGTTCTTATAGAAATCTAGCAGTTCATCATTCCTTATAGCATAACAGTATTCCATCACCATCATATTTGTTCAGCCATTCCCCAATTAAGGGACACCCTTTCATTTTCCAATTTTTTGCCAGCACAAAGAGCGTGGCTATGAATATTTTTGTACAAACATTTTTATTAGCTCTTTGGGGAACAAACCTGGTAGTGGTATAGCTAGATCAAAGGGCAGGTAGTCTTTTAAACCCCTTTGGGCATAATTCTGAATTGCCTTCCAGAATGGTTGGATCAATTCACAACTCCAGTGCATTAGTGTCCCAATTTTGCCATATCCCCTCCAATATTTATCACTTTCCCTTACTGTCATACTGGCCAATCTGCTAGGTATGAAGTGGTACCTCAGAGTTGTTTTGATTTGCATTTCCCTAGTCATGGGAGATTTAGAACACTTTTTCATGTGTTGATTGATCGTTTTGATTTTATATCTGAAAACTGTTTATTCATGTCCCTTCACCATTTGTCACTTGGGGAATGGCTTGATTTTTTGTACATTTGACTTAGTTCCTTATAAATTTGAGAAATTAGACCTTTGTCAGAAATTTTTGTTGTAAATTTTTTTCTCCAGTTTGTTTCCTCCCTTCTACTTTTGGTTGTATTGGTTTTGTTTGTACAAAACCTTTTTAATTTAATATAATCAAAATTATTTATTTTATATCTTGTAATGTTCTCTATCTCTTGCTTGGTCTTAAATTCTTTCCTTTCCCATAGATCTGACAGGTACTATTCTATGTTCACCTAATTTACTTATAATTTCCCTCTTTATGTTTAAGTCATTTACCCACTTATTTTGGTAGAGGGTGTGAGATGTTGATCTAAACCTATTTTCTCCCATACAATTTTCCAATTTTCCTAGCAATTTTTGTCAAATAGTGGATTTTGGTCCCCAAAGCTGGGATCTTTGGGTTTATCGAACACTAATTTGCTGAGACCATTTACCCTTAGTCTTTTCCATTGATCCACCCTTCTGTCTCTTAGCCAGTACCATATTGTTTTGATGACCACTGTTTTATAGTAACAGTTTAAGATCTGGTACTGCTAGGCCCCCCTCCTTCACATTTTTTTCATTAATTCTCTTGATATTCTTGATCTTTTGTTCTTCCAGGTGAACTTTATTATAGTTTTTTTCTAATTCTATAAAAAGTTTTTAGTTAGTTTGATAGGTATGGCACTGAATAAGTAAATTAATTTAGTTAGGATTATAATTTTTGTTCTGTTAGCTTATCCTACCCATGAGTAATTAATGTTTTTCCAATTGTTTAGATCTAGTTTTAGTTGTGTGGAGAGTGTTTTGCTTTTGTGTTCATATAATTCCTGAGTTTGTCTTGACTGCCATGACTCTTGATTGATTTTAAAATGGGATACTTAATTAATGGACTATAGTAAGAAGAAATGGTACAAAGCATATACTCCTGATGTCTGCAGCATGTTATCCCAAAAGTATACACATAGAATCCACAGAGTGCTATATTGGTATCCTCTTAATATCCTATAGGAGAAAGTAAGGAAGTCAGTCGCATCCTGAGAGAGTTTTTTGAGACAGCTAGTTGATAAAATGGATAGAATAGCATGCCCTGGATTTGGGAAGAACTGAATTCAAATTCAGCCTCAGATACTAGCTATATAACCCTGCATAATTCACTTAACTTCTGTTTGTCTCAGTTTCCTTAATTATAAAAGGGGGATCACAATAGTGTCTACCTCTTAGAATTATTGTGAGGATCAAATTAGATAATATTGGTAAAAAGCTTAGCATAGTGTTTGGCATGTAGAAGACATTATATAAATGCTTATTCTCTTCCTCCCTCACCTCCCTTTGTGGTGAATTTATGATAGGAAATAGATAAAAGTTGGAATGGGATAACCAAAAATGGATGGTTTGGCATGTACATACATAGTTAGAAGGAACATTCTTAGTAGAGTGCCTGGCACATTGTAAGCACCTAATGAATGTGGATGCATTCACATATAGCTAATTTGACTTCAAACTGATGAAATCACAGGTCCCTTTTTGGAGTACTTTTGTTCAAACTCAGAGGGATTTCCTAGGAATTATGTGTCCGTATATGCATATATGTGTATATGTGCCTGTATTTATGAGTGTGCTTACATATATATTTAACATTTCTACTTAAACAATTCATAAGTGTTTTTTCCTCAGTAGCATCATGCATTGTGAGAAGGTATGAAGCATATTCACAGTCCATGGGCAGAACTCCAAATCAAATAGATAAGTAAACAATCCATTGCAAATGGAAGCTTTCTCAAATGTAAACAGGACATTTTGAAGTGTTTAATGAGATGAATCCCTATTTAAATCAAGAGTCCTATGTATATAGAAGATACTCAGTAAATATTTGTTGAATGAATTTTAAAATGTAATTTAGTTTCTTGTACTGCCTTATCTTTGAGGTATTGTTTTACCAAGGTGTACATTTTTCTGCATGTTATTAGCTTTCCAGTTTGTGAAAATTATTAAATACCAGTTTATAAATTATAAATTAATAAGAATTATTATTTACTAAGAAAACAAAATCTGTGGTAAGATCTTTCAAAAATCCTCTTTGCTGAATATTTACTTATATTTTGCTTAGGCCTCACTAATATCAGAAAAGCACCCTGGGAATAGGCTATTCCCATGATGATGAACCTATGGCACATATGCCAAAGATGGCGCACAGAGACCTCTCTGTGAGCACTGTGGACATGCATGCCATAGTATTCTCTAGTTTGTTACTAGAAAGGCAGAGGGACATGGGTAGAGCTGCTGCCCTCCCCCTCTCCACTGTGCATGATGACATTTTTCCCATCCTCCACTCCTCTGCCCAGCAGCCAATTGGAGCACACAGGGTTGAAGGTGAGTGGCTCACAGGTGGCAGAGCTGGAGGGGAGTAGAGCACTTGGGTCCCTCCCCTCCCCATCTCTACAGTTGCTGAGGATATTCCTCACTTCTTCCACCCCTCTGCCGAGTTGCCCAATGGGAGCTCTTTCTCCCACATGTTTGGGGTACAGAGGGAGCATGTGCAGCATGCTGTCTCTGGGGGTGGGGCCTGGCACGTGATCTCTAAAAGGTTCACCACCACTGGTCTATACCATGTTAAGTAGTGGGTTAGCTTTCAAAAACCTTGATTTATTCATAGGTAGATATGAAATGTCCCTTATAGAAAACCTCTACATTGTTTGAATTCATCTTGTATTCCATATAGGTTTTAGCAGGGCTTTATAATCCTGGAGATGGTCACATCGATCCTTATTCTCTCACTATGGCTCTGGCTGCTGGGGCCCGGAAATATGGTGCTCTTCTAAAATTTCCAGCTCGAGTGACTAACCTAAAACCCAGATCAGATGGGACATGGGAAGTTGAAACCCAACAGGGATCAGTCCGGGCTAATAGAATTGTGAATGCTACTGGTAAGCATTACTCAATATTTGTATATGTTTTAAAACCATAGGTATGTAGTTAGAAAACCTATTTAATAATGAATTTAGTTCAACTCAATTTGATAGGCAATTATCAAGCATTTGGTATTGCAAGGCACTGTGCTGAACAGTAAGACTACAAAGACAGATTAAGAATAGTCCTCTTAAGGAGGCTGTATTCTGCTAGTTATCATATTTGATTATATATTGTGAAATGTGATAAAACATTGTGATATTCGTAAATGAATATTTTTCATTTCCAATGTAGGGAATCACTGCATATTTAATCATCCAAGACCAGAATGTTAGCATGTTCTTCTGTTCTCTTTTCTCTGTTACTAAATTATTTTTCTTTCATTTAAAAAAAAGTAAATATTTTTGTGTTTTCCCTCCAAGTATTTATCTCCTCCCACTCCCAGCAATTGAACAACAACAACAACAAAAATAATAAATTCACTTAACAAATATGTGTCATCCAGCATGACCAATGCCTACTTTTGCTGTGGTCCAAAACCGCATGTTTCATTTTGCATTAAAATCCTTCATTTCTCAGGCAGAAAGTGGTCAGCATACTTCATCTTCTGTTTTCTAAAATAGTGCCTTTGTCATTGCATTGATCAGAATTTTTAAGTCTTCCAAAACAATATTTAAATGTCATTTTATAAATCGCTCTTTTAGTTCTCCTCCTTTTAGTCTTCATTAGTTTGCAGAGGTCTTCCCAGCCTCCTCTGAAATGACGCATTTCACCACATCTTATTGTGAATTTCATTTTATTCATATATCATCACTTTTTTAGCCATTCTCAAAGAGGTAGGCATTCTTTTAGATTCCAATTTTTGACTGCTATGGAAAAAAACTGCCATTAATATAAATAATATATTTTTGCATGAATCCTTTTCTTCCTTCTTCATTCTCTTTGGAAGCATAAGCTTAGAAGTGTTATTACTACCGATTCAGAGGATATGACCTTGCCAGCTACATATGGACTTCTGGAACCATAAATCAACATTCTCTATCTTGTATTGTATTTTTATTTATACTGTTGAATATTTTTAAATTATATTTTACTTTTTTAAATCCTTACCTTTTGTCTGAGTATCAGTTCTAAGACAGAAGAGTGGCAAAGGCTAGGCAATTGGGGTTAAGTGACTTGCCCAGGATTACACAGTTAAGAAGTGTCTGAGTCAGATTTGAACCCAGGTCCTCCTGACTCAAGGCCTGCACTATCTTCTGTGCTGCCTAGCTTTCCCAAGTACATCTTAATTTAATTCCAGATTAATTTAATTACAAATTAATTGCCTTCTATGCTTTCTTATCAGTTCAAATTTCAGTTCCATAGTAGCCTTACTCTTTCCCTTTTAGCATGCTCTTAAATAAGCTCCCTAATTTCTCCTTCAGACATTAGAACTTCTCTGAAAAAAACAAAAACTTCTCTGGTATTATGTGAGAGGCTTTTCCAACTTGACAGTTGAAAAAATAGTTGTCTCGACATAGCTGCCATCGCTTTCTTATGAGATAAGGCTGTCTTGTGAGAAGAGAACACATCCACAAACTATTTTAGAATCATAGGATATAGAGTTGAAAGCAGCACAGAAACCAGTAAGTTCAATACTCTTATTTTCCAGATGAGGAAACTAGGATCCAGAAAACTGTGCCCCAGGTTATGTAGATTATAAGCATAGGAAACGAAATTCGAATCCATCTTTAAAACCAATTTTGGAGCTCCTTCCGGTATATCATTTGGCATATTTTTCCCCAGACAAATAACAAAGAAGGATTGGAAATTACATTGTAATACATTAATGAAATAGAATATAATTGAGTAAAAATTGCAAGAAGCAAATAATAAAGCTCATATAGCTTGTATCTGCTCTGCAGATTTGCTATATATACTTGATATGTGTATGTTTATCTTCATCATTAAAATGTATACTCCATGCTTGGCATGGTGGTACCTACCTGTAATTCCTATGACTGGGGAAGGTAGTAGATCACAAGCTCAAAAGTTCTGAACTATAAATTCAGGGCTAAGTCAACGGGAAGCCAGACTAAGTTGAACGTAATATGGGAAGCCCTTGGGAGCTGGAAGAGTTGGAAGGGGATGGAATGCCTAAGTCAGAAACAGAGCAGGTCAGAGCTTCCATAGTAAAGAAACTGGCCTGTGAGTGGCTGCTGCATTTTCAGTCTCAGCAAGATGGAAAGACCTAATCTCAAAGGAGAAACAACGGTTCCAAAGCATCTCCTATATTCATTGAGTTCAAAAGGAGATGTCACCACATTCATCCTCTGACCATGGTTCCTTCAAATAGTAACTGGTTGTTGGTGTCATTTAATTAGTAGATATTGGAAACTCCTCCAAAAGATTTTCCTTCAAATAGATTAGGTTCTAAATCTCTGTGGAGATGCTGGAAGTTGTTTAAAATCTCTATACTTAGGTCAAGGGTAGAGAAAGCATTCCTATATTTTAAAAATAGCCAATACTGTGCTTCGAGTCCTCTTTTCCCCTTATGGTCCCATGAAATCCACTTTGCCTAAGGATTTTTTTTTAAAAGAAAACTCCCTCTTTTAGTAAATATTGGCATTTTCTTCAGTCTAGCACTAAGGTTAAATAAATTGCCCTGGGTCACATAGGCAATATGAGTCAAGGATGGGAATTGGACCCAGATCTTTCAGACTTTATAATTATTCACTGGGCAGAACTGCCTCACTGGGACAACTTGAAATAAAAATCTTGTCAGAGGCAATAACAGCTCTTGAACTTATATAGGCACTATATTAGACTCTGATTATACATAAAATTGGGAACTTAGCACCTGGAATGTCTCTAACCATGTAGTCTCCCAACCCTATTTTCAGTGTCAGGATTGGGGTAAGATTCTAGTCCCAAATTGAAACTCCCCAAGGTCATGTTCTACAAATCTAAACAACTGTGGGAAAAGTTTGTTCTAATGAGAATAACACATTTTGTTCTTCAGTTGTGTCCAACTCTTTGTGACTTACCCCATTGGAGTTTCAATATATTTCAGGTTGGCATAAGAAATAAAATGGAGATTTTTTTGGTGAGCTTTGCAAAAGCTGCAGATGACAACAAAGGCCAGCAGACAACACAGAAAAAGCTTAGAAACTCAGAAATAATATATATATATATAAATATATAATATATATATAAATTTGGGGGATTGAAAAATGTACTAGCTGTTGGGGAAATCAGGAAAGGCTTTAAATTTAAGCTGAGTTTTGAAGGAAATTGAGCATTCTGAGATAATATGCTTAATACAGGAAGAGGGCTTTGCAAATTTTATTATATAGCACTTGTGAGTACTTGGAACTTCAGTGGATCTGTGACCTCAGATAAATTCTACCCCTGACCATTCAGGCTACAACCCACCCACATCTCATCCCGTGCAGCCCTTGAGCACACCCTTCTGTAAACCCTTTAGGTAGGATCCGTCTTATGCTAATGACAATATTCACTCACATTTCTATGCCATCATACATTTGATAAAGAATTTTCCTTGCACTGACCCTATAAGGGCAGGCACCCTAGCATTATTGTTATCCTCGTGTGACAGATGAAGAAGCATAGATAGTAAGTTTTAGAACCAGAACTTGAAGTTAGGTCTCCAGTGCTTTTCCCATTTTATTTCATTCTGCCATGTGGTATGACAATGCAACTGTCATCATTCATAAATATTTTCCAGATGCTCCTTCCAAGTAGTCCTGCTGTCTGCCCCCTTGTGAAACTTTCTTAGGTATTTTCTTAACTTACTCAGAGATATATTTGGCTTCCACAAAGGTGGAGCTCAGTGTTCAGGCAAAAGAATTGCTCAACTTTAGCTGACACTGCATCAAAGATATGACAAAAAATGGAGCCACTGTCGAGCCTGTTACAAACTCAATAGGAGTAGAAAACTGTTCAGATAACCTTCACCCTTTGTTTTAACCTCATTTCTTCAGATCTCTACCAATAACTTTGGTGCCAACAATTTCTAGGGCTTTTGTTTGTTGAAGTGTTTCTCTCTCTCTCTCTCTCTCTCTCTCTCTCTCTCTCTCTCTCTCTCTCTCTCTCTCTCTCTCTCTCTCTCTCTCCCCTACTCTCCCCTTCTCTCTCTCTCCCCCACTCTCACCTTCTCTCTCTCCCCTCTCCCCTTCTCTCTTTCTCTCTCTCTCTCTCTCCCCTCTCCCCTTCTCTCTCTCTCTCTCTCTCTCTCTCTCTCTCTCTCTCTCTCTCTCTCTCTCTCTCTCTCCCACTCTCCCCTTCTCTCTCTCCCCCCCCCACTCTCACCTTCTCTCTCTCCCCTCTCCCCTTCTCTCTCTCTCTCTCTCTCTCTCTCTCTCTCTCTCTCTCTCTCTCTCTCCCACTCTCCCCTTCTCTCTCTCCCCTCTCCCCTTCTCTCTCTCCCCTCTCCCCTTCTCTCTCTCCCCTCTCCCCTTCTCTCTCTCCCCTCTCCCCTTCTCTCTCTCCCCTCTCCCCTTCTCTCTCTCTCTCTCTCTCTCTCTCTCTCTCTCTCTCTCTCTCTCTCTCTCTCTCTCTCTCTCATAGTCAACATATTTTCATTCTCCCTAATTTGAACTGGAATGAACTAGTTCAAACCAGCTTCTTCTGACTGCCTGGCTCAGGAATGCCCTCTTGTTTACCCAAGGCAATAACTGTCTACAAATCTAGAGCTCATTCCACTCTCACTCACTTAATGTCCTTAACTCTCTTAATATCACTCACTCTCACTTAATATCCTTAACAATTGTATGGACATTTTTCTTCTTCTTCTGATATATCAAGCAATTCTTAAATAATCTAACCTATTCCTTCCTCAATTTCCTCAGCCCCCATTCTTTTTTAAAAAGTTTGTTTATTTAATTAATTTATTTATAATATTTCCTTTTTTTTCTTTTAATATTCTGCTTTTATTATCACTCTTCAGCTCAAATATTGGCCATGGCTTCCTGTTGATATATATATATATGTATATACATATATATTTTAAATTTTATTTTATTGATTAATTAATAATATTTTTCCATGGTTACATAATTCACGTTATTTTCCTCCCCTCCTCCCACCACCCTCCCATAGCCAAGGAGCAATTCCACTGAGTTTTACATGTGTCATTGATCTAGACCCATTTCCATATTATTAACATTTGCACTAGGGTGATCATTTAAAGTCTACATCCCCAATCATGTCTCCATCAAACTATGTGATCAAGTAGTTGTTTTTCTTCTGCATTTCTGCTCCCACAGTTCTTCCTCTGGACGTGGATAGTGTCCTTTCTCATGAGTCTCTCAGAATTGTCCTGGATCACTGCATTACTGCCAATAGAGAAGTCCATTTCGTTTGATTGTACCATAGTATATCAGTCTCTGTATACAATGTTCTCCTGGTTCTGCTCCTTTCACTCTACATTAATTCCTGGAGGTCATTCCAGTTCACACTGAATTCCTCCAGTTCATTATTCCTTTGAGCACAATAGTATTCCATCCCCAACAGGTACCACAATTTGTTTAACCATTCCTCAATCAAAGGGCATCCCTTCATTTTCCCATTTTCTCATTTTTTCCCCATTTCCCCATTTTCCAATAGCCACAAAGATTATGGCTATAAATATTTTTGTACAAGTCTTTTTCTTTATGATCTCTTTGGGGTATAAACCCAGCAGTGCTATGGGTGGATCAAAGGGCAGACAGTCTTTTAGCGACTTTTGGGCATAGTTCCAAATTGCCTTCCAGAATGGTTGGATCAATCAACCCTCATTCTTGAGAGGCAGTTTTACATAGTAGATAGCATACTGACCTTGAAGTCAAGAAGGATCTAGGTTCTGAAGTGCCCGGTAAATCGATCCCAAGGATGAAACTATGACCAACAATGTAAATCACAAGAGGGGGTTTATTAAACAAACTGCAGCTTGGGCTCTGCACTCTAAAAAATGGCTCGATCCCTGATTGTGGGGCTTAAAGGTCTTTTATACAGTGTGGTAGGGGAAGTGCACAGGAATTCATGGGGTAGGGGGAGTGAACAAGAACTTGACAGGAGCTTCTGGGGCTGGGGTCCTTTTCAGTTCCTGGCATATGTCAGGATATGATGATTTGCCTACAGGGTTTCTATGGGTAGGAGGGCAGGGAAGGGAATAGGAGCTGGTTCTTCAGTCAAGTCCCACCTTAGGCATATATTAGCTGTGTGACCTCAGGCAAATTGAAATCTCTTGGTGCTTTTATCAAGTCACTAGGACTATAATTTGCAGAGAAGGTGTTAAGTTTCATTAGTGGAAGGAGTTGCCTCACCTATGAGCTCCCTACATCAATGAAATCATAATTCTAATTCCTAGTCTTATCTCATTCTGCCTCAACTACACACAGGAATGATCACGCTCATCCACAAGTATGCTACTTCTAAGAACACTGCTATTCTTTTATTCCATCATAATCTCCTATTATTCCATTTCTTATTATGTCTTATTTCTCTTAAACCTTTTCATCATCCCACCATAAGCTCTGATCTCTCCACCACCCTGTGTTTTCAAGGCCATCACTCCTGCTGTAGTTGCTTTCTCTTCCCTTCCCACTTTGCCCTTTAGCTAGGCAGTTCACCTCTATATTCTGCTCTTCTCTTGAATTCCTTGTTCCCTTGGTCTGTCTCCACTTAAGTATGTTTTGTAAACACCCAACCTTAGATTACTCCCACCATCTGCCCCCTTTTACTTCTGTTCACTTGCTGCTATAAAGAACTGGAAGAAGACAGATAAATATATTGACCAGATCCATTATAAATTTAAATAATCTAATCTCAACTAGGCTCTTGCTGCAACAAAGCAATCCTTTTGTACTTTCTAACCAGTTATTCCAAGTCTTTTGTTTTCTCCTCAAAAATCCCTCAGTATCCTTCTCCCCTCTTACCTGAGGGTTTTGATTCATGCTTGACTGAGAAAACCAAGGCCATATGTCATGAGTTCCTTCTTCTCCTCCTTTCTCACAGCACTTTGAAATCCCATTTTACTATCTCCCCCTTCAATTTAGAATCTCACAAATAGGTGTCTCTTTTTTATTGAACATTTTTTTTCTATTGTATAGAAATAAATTTTGACAATTGTTTTCAGACATTTTGCCATTCGGATTCTCTCTCTTCCTCTCCTCTCCCCCTCAGGTGGTAAATAGTCTGATAAAGGTTGTACCAGGACTTTTGTGTAATACTTAGTTCCATATTCTTCATGCCAGTGAAAGAAGAGTATCACTTCTTCTGGACAAGGCTAGTTCCTATATGTGTACCCCTAATTCTATCTCCACTATTGTCCTCTTTCCATCTCAGATCTTCAATTTCTCATTATTTCCTGGTTAATTCTTAGATCTCTACAAAACACTTCTAAGTCTCTCATCCTTCAAAAGCCCTCACTAAGTCCTACTGTGCCTGCAACCACTCTTCCTTCTCTTGCTTTTCTCAATCAAATTCCATGGAAATGCTGCCTATACTTTTAGTCACTTTCTTGTTCTTTCATTTGCCTATAAATCTTCTCTGTTCTGTCTTCAGACTGAAGCATTCCCTGAAATTCCTTTCCACCAAAGTTATATCTATCCATAATGTTTTATTGGAAAAATGGAAGGACTTTTTCTCCATCCTCATCCTATTTGGCTCTTTAGCACTTGGCAAGTCTGAATACTGTCTTTTTTTTCTGGATGTTCATGACACTCTTCTCTCTTAGTCTTCTTCCTAACTATCTGAATGTTCCTTCTAAGTTTCCTTTGTTGGATCATCATCCAAGTTATGTCTCTTAATTGTGGATGATCCTCAAGGCTCTGACTTAGGCCCTCTTGCCTTCTCACTATATGTTCTATCTTGGTGACTTCATCAATTCTCATGAGTTTAATCATCTCTTTGTAGATGACCTCAAAAGTCTGTAGCCAATCTTATTCCCTCTCCTTAGATATAGTTCCACATCACCAATCTTTGATTTGACATTTAAAACTGAATGTCTGATAGCCATGCCAAACTCAATATTTCCAAAATAGAACTTTTCCCCTAAATGTATCCCCATTCTGAATTTTTCTATTTCTGTCTTGGGTGACGCCATTCTTCCAGTCACCCCAGTGTTATCCTTGACTCTTCACTTACAGTAATGTTCAATTAGTGACAGATCTTTTCTACTCCCAAAAAACCTCTTTCAAATATCCATTCTCCCTGAATTGATCCATCATCACCTCTCTGGTGGACTATTGAAATTACTTTTTAATTGATCTCCCTCTCTCAAGTCCCTCCTCTCTCATCAATGCATGAGATATATTTTTCTGTCAAAGCAAATTTACTAAATAGTTCTGTCCAGGTTGGTTCTATCCTCTCAACAAACTGTAGAAACTCCCTTTTTACTTCTAGGATCAAAGATAAATATCTCTTTTTAGTATTTAAAGGTTGCTCCTCTCCATGTACTCAATGGCCCAGCCCTACCGGACTACTTTCTGTTCTTCCTTGATGACACTCCATTTCCTTTCTCTGTGTTTTTTTACTGACCATTTCTCATGTCTGGGAAGTACTGTCTTCTCAGTTCTGTTAGACTCTCTGGTTTCCTTCAATTAGCTCAAAAGTCACTTTCTGTACAAGGTCTTTTCCTTTCCACTCAGTTACTGTTTTCCATACTAGCTTTACTGTGACTCCGGTTTGTTTGTTTGAGCCTTTGTCAGGCGGTGGGGTGGGTAATATGTTCACATTGTCATTTCAATTAGAATGTGATATTCTTGAGATTAAAGCTGTTTTAAAATTTTCAGTGAATTAGAAAGTTTTAATTTAAAATGTTTAAACTCATTTAATTTTAAAAACTTTAGACGTAAAATCTTCCTCTTCTGTTCTCCTTCCTCTCTTCACTGAGAAAGCAAGAAAAATAACACATAAATAAATATAACAAATTCCTGTGTTGGCCATAAAAAACTTTTTTTTTTCTCCAGTGCACCCTCTGCGTCCATTACTTCTCTAACTGGAGATGGACAGCATGTTTCATTATTAGTGCTCTGGAATCCTGGTTAGTCATTATTCTGATTAGAGTCCCTAAGTCTATAAAAGGTGTTTATCTTTGCTATATTGTTATTATTGTAGAAATTATTCTCCTGGTTGTACTCATTTCATCCTATATCATATAGAAAAGCCTTCCCAGATTTCTCTGAGACTGTTTCCTACAGCTTAATAATATTCTATCAGACACACACACACACACACACACACACACATATACAATAATTTGTTCAGCTATTTCTCTAATTGATGGACACCCCCTCAATTTCCATTTCTCAAAGATAGTTTCTCATTTGTCTTTGTATTCCTTATAATCACCACAGAACCTAGAACATTGTAGGCACCTTATAAATGTTTGCTGATTGATTGAATGATCTTTGATTTCCTCCCTGTGGGTACAGATCCTACTTCACAAATGTCTGTTGTTATATGAATTGGTTGATTGATCCTTGATTTCCTCTCTGTGAGTACATATCGAAACCTTTCTACACTTTCTTGTCCTGCACAGTTTTTGTCCATATTCTTCAGAGTATTGGATATAAAAATTGTTTTTATATTTTGTCCCATTGGGTGATAATATTTATAATTACCATTTTATTTGAGAATAAGGTTTTTATTTTAGGGAAGATAAACTGAAGAATCACATTATTAAAAAATATCCATGAGACTTTGAGAATTGAATTTTCAGTTATTAATTTATAGAGTCATAACTAGGAATTCTTTACCTTGGGCAAAGTGAGTCAAAGAAAGTTGGGCACTGTTCAGAGGAGAATTCAACTACAAAGGCAGTCCCACTGTGAAAGTGGGGCAGGATTCTGTCTTTTGGATAGTCCAGACCTTTTTCTCACCCAGGAATTTGTGGGAAAGACCAGTCCCAGGAAAAGGAAACCCTAGCAATGAGGCCTGGGGATATTAACCTGGAAGTAGTGGCTTGGAATGGCTAGTCTAGTCAAGTCTAGTCAATCAGCATTTATCAAGCATTATTATATGCCAGGCAATATGATAAGTATTGGGAACATATTTACAAGCAAAAAGATACTCCTTACCCTTAAGGACCTTATATTTTAAGGGGGAAAGATAAGGATAAAAGGAAATCAAAAAGGAATGGGGAACTATACCTGGACAATTAAGAGCTTAACTTGAAGAAGAATGAGGATATCATTGGCCCAGATGGCTTCCTTAAAATGATGGTTCTGGGAAGAACTAATGAAAGGAAATGTCATACAGTAGAGGATGGTAGAGTGAACTTTCAGGGTAAAGAGGTTCTGTACCATAGTAGAGAATCAGCATTTGGAGTTGGGTGGGGGTGTGGTGACATGAAGCTTGTAGAATCGTGTGACTAGACCAATAAACCATCAAATAATTAGGTGATGCAAAGAAATGATGGTTGACCTGAGGAAGAATGGAACAAGTTCTCCCAGTATGTTGGTCCATTCACCCGCATTAGTTATGGCACTGCAAAAGAACTATTATTCTATGACTATTACAGAAACTCACCAGGGGTCACTAATATAGCTCTGTCATTGAGAAATAAGGGAACAAAGAATCATTATCATGGTATTGGGATACTTGAACAAGACTAGATTGTAGCATGCAGTAGCTACACAGTGAACCTCACATTTTATTCTTAAATAGAGGCACTATGGCTCATTTTGGGATCTACAATTTAGGAGACTAGGACTCCAAGGGCAGCAAGGTAGAACTTTGAATAGAGAGCTTAAGTCTGGAGTCAAGAGGATCTGGATTCAAATTTGGTCCTGGCTGTGTGTAATCTTGGGCAAAGTCACAACCCCAGTTGCCTAGCCCTTGCCACTCTTCTATCTTGATTGATTGATACTAAGACACAAGGTAAGGGTTATTAAAAATAATAACAACAACAGAGAGACTAGGGCTCCTTGGATTGAGAGCTGAAAGTTAACAACTTCTCAAAGAAGTATCACTGTAATAATGGAAAGAAAGTTGACCTTGGGATTAGGAAAGAACACAATTCAAATCCTGTCTCTGACATTTACTGGTTATATGATCATAAGCAAGTCATTTAATACCTTTAAACCTCAAATTTCCTCATCTATAAAACGGGGGCAATAATTATCTGTGATATGTCTCCCTGGATTGCTATGGCAGTGCAAATCAATCAATCAACCAATCAAAAATACTTATTAAGCACCTACTATGTGCCAGGGAATTGTTCAAAGTGCTAGAGATAAAAAAGGCAAACAACAGTGAAAAAGGCAAGGGAAAATAATGCATATAACATGCATTATATAAATTTTAGTATTCATTATTTGGTCCTACCTACATTATATAAATTTTAGTATTCATTATTTGGTCCTACCTACCCTTTTTTACAGATGAGAAAACTAAAGGCTTGTGAGGCTAAGAAACTTGTTCAAGGTTATACAGGTAACAAGCAGTAGAGCTAGGATTCAAAACCAAGGAATTCTAATCCAAATCCAGTACTCTTTCCAGTATATTTTAACTGTCTGACAACCTAGATCAGATTCAGAAGAGAAAAGTGAATGGTCAAAAGTTTAAGAAATGGGACCTATGGGAGAGAACAAAATTCAGAGCATTAAATGAGATTCCTTAGTATAATTTGATGGACTTTTGCAGATTATTAGGAAGGGAAAAGCTCACATAATGAGAAAAAAAGTTCACTCATTGAATAGTTATATTTGATAATGATGTTATCAAATAGTGCTCATACTCAATTTACCCCAACGAAAAAAAGTTGTTCTCTTGCAGGGTTGTTGTAAGGCTCAAAGAATGTAATGTATAAAAAGTATTTTGCAAGCCTTAAAGAAGCAAATGTTACTGTTGTTTAGTTGTTTCTCTTGTATCTGACTCTTTTTTACCCATTTGGGGGGGGGGGTTGCTTGGAAGAGATACTAAAGCGGTTTGCCATTTTTGTCTCATTTTATATCATTTTATAGATAAGGAAACAGAGGCAAACATGCTCAAGTGATTTGTCCAGGGTCACACAGCTGGTAAATGTCTGGGACTAGATTTAAAGTCTTCCTGACTCTAAGACTGGTACTCTATCCATTGTGCTATGTAGCTACTCCCCCAAACCCTATAAATGCTAACTATTATTCTCTGTTAGTTGGGAGACTTATTATTATTATATATTATTATTAAGATATGAACAGCCTTTTGACTATTTTAGCATCTGACTGTCCTTTGGATTCTTAAAATAAAGTGCCTTGGTGACAAAGACTTAATCAATAATATGATCATATTTTAAATTTATTTTTATTCTAGACTTAATGAACACCAAATAAGATGCATATTTCCATAGAGATAACTAAAGTTCTGGGGATATCTTCTATGCAGAGAAGGTGACAATCTTATCTTTTATGGGAGTCCAATTCTCTCACTTTACACATAAGGAAAATGAGGCTGAGTGGTTTCCCCAGAGGCACAGCAATGATATAACAGAGCTGGTGGTATCAGAAAGGTTAAGTAACTTGTCCTGGGTTACACAGTTAATAAGGATGGGGAGATGGGTTTGAATCAAGGTCCATCCCTACTTTTAGGTCCATTTTCCCATTGCCAAAGGGGAGAAAGTGTTTTATACTCTGCTTAGAAGCTGTCCAATACTTTTCTTTTTTAATTAAAAATTTTATGAGATAAGTATTAAATGCCATATTTTTATGATTGTGTTAAAATCTCCAATTGTTACTCATTTAGGATTCTGGGCTCGTGAAGTGGGCAAAATGATTGGACTAGAACATCCTATTATTCCGGTTCATCATCAATATATTGTCACAGCGACGATACCTGAAGTGAAAGCTTTAAAAAAAGAACTCCCAGTTATTCGAGACTTAGAAGGATCATATTACCTGCGACAGGAAAGAGATGGAATTTTATTTGGTCCATATGAAAATCAGGAGAAAATGAAGGTCCAAGATTCCTGGGTGACCAACGGCGTCCCACCAGGTCAAGCCATTAAGTGACACATGCTTCTTTTCATTCACAGTGGTTTGCAGGTTCCTTCTAAGTCACACGATTCCTCAAATACTGGGCAATCATAAACCTGGGGGGCAAGGTTGGAAACTATCCTGAGACCCCATGTTCCTTTGGAAAAGAACCCAACAGGGATGTAAGACCTCTACCAGGAAGAAGGTGCACTCAACCTCTAGAATGGAGATTCAGTATTTAGGATACCTTGAACATTCTCTGAGTGGCTCTCCCAATTGATACTGGACCTATCCCATTAACCTTTCCTCCCCTTTGCCTTACTTAGCCTTATCTTTCCTCCTTCTGCCCTCTCCTTCCCACATACATTTATCCCATTCCCCCAACTCCCCACCCTATTTGAGAGCCAATACCAATTCATTTTAAGAGAGAATAATGATAGAAGAGGCAGCTGGGGTTGTGGCATTCAGCTTTAATATAGGTATGTAGGTATGTATATGTGCATATGAAACTTGACAAGTCTGTAGATAAATACATCTGAGCCGGTTAGTTTAATTCATAGAAACTTGGGCTCAGATTTGATTTTATTCAGAGCATTAAAGGTGAAGGGAGAAGAAGAACAAAAGGAGAATAAGGATCAATTAGGTTTTTAAAATGATCTCCTTCCTTTGAGGGGTTCAGAGCTAAACTAGGGAAGGGCAGGATTCTTTTCCCCATTCAGGTTTTAGTTGTTCTAAAAATTTTTCCCCATTCCCATGATTATTTTATTTTTCCATTCAGATTTTATTTTCTTTATTTCCCATTAAGATTTTGATACTCAAATAAGAATTTAAATTTTACCTCATTTCAATAACAAATTCCCAAAGGTCAGTGGAAAGAGAAGTAGCTGGGAAGGTTCCTTCCTTTCTGGCTGAAAGTGTATGAGAGTAGTGGAAAATACTTGTAAGAATACAGGTCATAATTCCTTGTTGCTTTTGTTCAGTCATTTGAGTCTTGCCTGACTTTTTGTGACCCCTTTTAAAATCCAGGGGGGTTCTTGGCAAAGATTGTAGAGTGCCTTCCTTCTGTAGTTCATTTTATACATAGGGAAACTGAGGCAAACAGGGTTAAGTGACTTGTCCAGGATCACATAGCTAGTAAGTGTCAGAGGCCAACTTTGAACTTGGATTTTCCTGACTCCAGGTCCAGCATTCTATCTACTGTGCCACCCAGCTGCCTCAATGGGTCCCACAATTATAGAAGAAACACTTGTCCCCTACAGACATTGCTTGTGTGACCTTGGGGCAAGCCATGATGCTCTTGGCAACTGACTACCACTTGTAGAGTGGGTACTTATCTACATTGGTAGAGTGTTCTCTATAGCAATAAAATTGCAAATCTACCCAAAATTTTTTTTAAATCCTCAAAATTATTATTAAATAATCAATTCAATTAAATAATTGTTACCTTAATCCATTGTACATTGATTAATATTAATATATTGATTAAATAATCAATTTAATTACAACTATTTTTTATTTATGTAAATTTATTAATTTTACTAACCAAAGGAGGAAAACAAATTAAAGACCTCTAAATGAATGATAATTAGTCCCAAAAATATTCATAAAACCTCAGAATCATTTAGTGCAGAACGTGAGAGCTTCCCTGGCAGAGGTCTAACCCATAGGCCCAGGGTTGGCCAAGTGATCCCAATCAAATCAAAGTGGGGATCTAGGGGCCAATTTTATTCTCTCAATCTCCAAATTCCTGCTCTTTCTCAAAAAGCTCCCTGCTCTGTAGCGTAGCTGCCTGGCTCACCAGTATCTCAGTCAGGAAGAAAATGAGTCTCACCATTGGGTACCATCTCTTCTATGTAGAATGAAAGCAAAAGATGACAGAATCCTCTCTCGCTCTCATGATGCTAGTTCACACTCTTTCTTTCCCTTATGCCATTTTCTTTTTTCTTTTCTTTTTTTCAATTATTTTTGGACTCTCTCACTTACACTTGATTCTTGCCAGTTGCACACCTAGGACACAAAGAGGAGAAAACACCCCAACACTGACTGTATTGGTTTGTGTGTATGTGATCTACATCATCAAATATGAGAGGCAGTGGGGTACAGTCAAGAGAGAGCTGATCTTAGCATCAGAAGACCTAAGTTCAAGTCCCATCTCTCACATACACTGACTGTATGACCTTTGGCAAGACTTCTATCTAAACTCTGAGCATCCTCAGGCAACTCTCAGACTGTACAGTGCAGAGTAAGTGTTGGTCTTCGTTAGAGGAGAGAAGCGCTGCATCAGAGAATGTTGTAATAAAATCAGTGGTATGGTTAAAAAAAAGATTTGTGAAGGAGAAATAGAAAGAAAATGGTTATTAAGACCACCCTAGGTCTGGAAGTGATTTTTTCCCATTTCCCAGATACACTAATTTGTCTTCCCTGCCTCGTTTGGATTTTATAATTTTTATTATTATGCATACTTTCCATCACGTACACTTCTATCTTTTCAAAGTCTTAGAAAACCATTTTATTTGGAATCTAGTCATTTCCCTTTATGTCCCTTCTCCACACACATATTGAATGATCTTCCCTTATAAAAAAAAAAAGAAAAATAGTTAAGCCAAATCAATCCACATAACAACTGCCTGACAGCTTCGTCTGTACCTCAGGCCCTCGCTTCCTTCCAGAAGGAAGAGAAGTACCTTTCCTTGTTTGTTGTCCTGGATCAAGACTGATTATTAGCCAGCCTTTGGCTGTTTATTTTTTTAGCTTAGAACTTTGTCAGTCTGCTTAAGAGCTAATTGGTGCCAAAGAAAAGAGTAGCTCATGTTAAAGTAAAAGAATTTGGGGATGTCAGCAAATAGACTACCTGGGTAATAAATCACATGTAGAAAAATAATGAAATTTTAGAGATTTAACTTAATGATGAATCATTTTAGTATTGATAACCACGTGAAAGCACCGTACTGGCTATATCTCTTCTGATATGTGGTCACTTAGACCCGATTGACATCAATTAAAGAAACATCAGTTGCAGAGTAACGGTGAATTGTGTTTTCAGGTTTTGGAAAGGAACTTTTCGAGTCTGATCTAGACAGAATCATGGAATATGTGGAAAATGCCATGGATATGGTTCCAGTCTTGAGAAAGGCTGATATCATCAATATCGTTTCTGGCCCTATCACCTATACTCCGGACATTCTGCCCATGGTGGGACCACATCAAGGTGTTAGAAATTACTGGGTGGCCATTGGTTTTGGGTAAGTATTCCAGTGAAATTCAATTATTCTACTATATTTATCCTAATTATTAGTTTTAAATATTTGTCACATAAGAAAGGAAAAGGGATGAAAAGGGGACTAAGAGAGTTATCTGCTCTTAGTGATCAAGAAATATGTTTTCCATAATGCCAAGAAGAATTGAGGGTGTGGTTTAGTGGAGAATAAAGAAGAGCTGAGTTCAAATTCCACCTTAATCACTTAGGCAAGTGATTAGTTTTGGCAAGTCATCATCTTTCTGAGCTTCCATTTGTCCATTTATAAAATGGGCTGCATACCTCCTTACAGCTATGTTGTGATGCACAAATGATATAATGTATATAAAGTGTTTTTAAAAGTCTAAAATCATTAAACATATGTGAGCTCTTGTTTTATTGTGTTTTTTAAAAGAGGGTTTTGTGAAGTAAGATGGTAGCATGATGTAATAGAGAGAGGGCTGACCTTGGAGCTAGAGAGACATGGATTTGAGTCAGAGGTAACTCTGACACATATTATCTATGGGGCCACAGACAAGTTGCTTAACCTTTCAGTGTTCTAAGCAACCCGCCCCCCAAAACAAGTTGCCCATTTGCATTGTAGAGGAATTTTCCACACCAGAAGTTCCCAGTGCCAATGAAACCATAGGATCTGGAAACAATAGCAAAAAGTGAACTGTTAGAAATTCAGCTTTAGAACAATGACTGATAATCTTTAACAACAACAACAACAAGAACCTAGTATTTATATAGTATATGGTATTAATATGGTATATATTTACATAGTAAATAAAACATATTTATGTAGTACTTGAAAGTTGGCAAAGTGTTTAACATGTGCTTTCTCATTTGATCCTCACAATAATCCTGGGACATAGGTGCTATTATTATCATCCACATTTTACAGATGAAGAAACTGATAAGAAAGGTTAAATGACTTGCCCAGGATCACACAGCTAATAAATGTCTGAGGCAGGATTTGAACTCATTTTCCTGACTCCCCAGTCTGGCACTCTATGCATTGTACCCCTTAGCTGCCTAGCTGACACTGCTTAGTCCAAGAATTGAATTTACTTCATTTACCTGCCATTTCCATTACATGGTTCTGTTTTCTTGCAGCACTCTTCTACAAAACAATTTGAATTAATTCTATGAGTACATTTTTATGAAACAATATGACAGTTATGATTCTAAAGGCCTCCCGTGTAGTTCATCTGAGACTGTCTTTCTATCACCAATTTTACAATTCCCATTTGTCTAATATAATTTGTTTGGTTAAATTCCCTAGGGTGGTTTTCTGCTTATAGGTCCATTATCCTCTTGCTGTTTTGCTTTTAATATCTGCTCCATTAATTTTGTGAATATTGATGTCAATTCTACACTACTGCCAAATCGTAGCTCCTAATAACCAATTCTCTTCCTTCATTGTTCCCAATTTTAATCCTTCTGCTAATGGAGCCTGTGTCTACATTTCTGGCCTTTCAAAAGCAGCATCTTACTTCCTTGTCATTCCCAGGATGCCTGATTGGAAGCTGAGTAATTCTAAATCTTTCATAACTTGGTCCTCTCTTTCCTCTTTCCTTTATTCCGCTTACTGTCCACCAATCCCCCTACCATCCATTGCCCAAAGGGACAACAACAATAAAGGAAATCTTGAAGAGGAAAAGAAGTTGGGGAAAAGCTACTAAAAGACTTCCTGAAAGTATAAGGAAAGGGAAAGGGAGGGTCATTCCAATTGCCTTGATGTAGCTATAGGTACAGGCAAAAGTGGGTGGATTTACAGGCTGATTAGGTGTCAGTCTCACAAGCTGGCAGAGCTATTTCCTTTCTTTGACCGCACCCCACACACCCCCACACCAACTTCTCTGCTTACAGAGGGCCCTTCTTGGTGAAAAGACCAAAGGAATAAAGGTTATTCAGTCTTTTTCAGACACCTCTGACTCTTCATGGTCCCATTTGGGTTTTTTTTTGGTAAAGGTACTGAAGTGGTTTATCATTTCCTTTTCCAGCTCATTTTACAGATGAGAAAACCTTGGCAATGGGGGTTAAGTGGCTTGCCCTGGGTCAAACAGCTAGGAAGTGTCTGGGGTTAGATTTGAACTCAGGAAGAATGAATCTTTCTGACTCCAGACCTTGAACTCCATCCACTATGCCACCTAGCTGCCTGCTACTTATACAGCAAAGGTGTTACTTAACTTTTCTGGAATCCTTTCCCTAAGAATAAAGACATAACAAAGGAGAAATCATTATCACTCAGTTCCAGGAAGCAAAGAAGAAAGTGAACTAAATAAGGAAGGTTTCATCTGGTCTTCTAAGCATCAGATCAAGTCCCACCACTGACTGGAGCTGGCTGTGAGACTGAGCAAGTTACTTATCCTCTCAGTACCACCAGGCTATTCTTTAAGTTGCAGAACAGTGGCCAATCTGTGTTGATGGAAGGAACTTCCTTACATGGAGTTCCCAAGTTAAATCATAGGGCTGGTCTGAAAAAAAGAAAGGTCTTCTCTCTCCAGATTGGTCAATCTACAAGCATTTCTTCAATGCCTAATATGCACAGGGCACTGTGCTAGGAACTGGGGATACCAAGATAAGACATCCTACAAGATCAACCTAAAGGTATTCCATTCCAGTGCTGTTATACCCTTCTCCCAACTACCTTCTGCACTCAACCACCATGCTGGTACAACTACATACATCCCACTGAGACAGACTTACCCTGTGCCATCTAAGAATCCATGCCTTTCCTGTGTATCATCAATGGAATCAGCAGCAATGGGGGCATGTGTAGGTCTCAGATCATCCCAAAATCTCTGCACCACCATCTCTAGATAAATTTGTCCCACATGTTGGATTTCCCAGTTACAATTAGAGGATCTAGTCCTAAGATTAAAGACCTTTTTTTATTTGTCAGGGGGCTCACCTTGGCTAGCCTTTTTTTTTTTAATCATTCTTTACCTTCTGTCTTAGAATCAATCCTGTGTTTTGGTTCCACGGTAGAAGAGTGGTAAGGGCTAAGTGACTTCCCTTTGCCAGGCTTTTAAAGGGGCCTGTCTGCACAGTAATCGTGAACTTCTGGTGTAAGCCACAATGGCTTCCCATCATATGCTGAAGATCCTTACCTCTGTGGTCACCAAGAAATCTAGCACCACCTTCACAAGTTGTTCCGGGGTGTATGCTAGATTCATCGACACCTTGTGGTCTTAGCCCTTTAATCCAATGTCTTATACTCTTAATTTTTAATCATATTTATTTTTCTTATTTTAGTACCATTTTAAAAGAGAAAGATAGAAATATCAATACTGGGATGAATGGAAGAGGCAAATTGAGTACATGCAAAGGAAAACTGTGGAAAAAACCTTTCCTTTTCTTCAGAGGCTTTCCTAGTCCTCCCAAATAGACAATAGCAAGGGCATAGGTTTGGGACTCAGAGGACCCATGTTCAAATCTTGTCTCTGCCATTTGCTTCCTTTTTGACTGTGGGTAAGTCACTTGATCTGGCTAGGGCTCAGTTTCCTCATCTATAAAATGAGAGGAATGGACTCAGTGATATCTATTATCTATTTCAGTTCTAAATGTATGGGCAGAAGGTTCTCTGGACCTAAAGAATGACTTTCAGGGTCAGGTTGCTCTCCCCACATTTGAAGTTGTTAATAAGTTACAATTGAATGGTAAATTTGTTTAAAAAAAAAACATGGCATCACTTACATTCACTGAGAAGAATAATTCCATAAACCATAGGGAAAACCATATTTCTATTTTATACTTTCACCTTCTACTCCATTTTACTATGGGATCTACATGGATATATTTATATACGTATATTCTTGATTTCCTTGGTCAGTCATCAGCTTCATTTTATAGAGGTTTTGCATACAAATGCACAATTAGCCCTCCTTCCTTGCTAAGCCTGTGTTTCCTCCTTTATCAAATGGAAATTATAATAGTATCTATTTCATAGGGTTGTTGTGAGGATCAACAGTTTCCTCACAACCTGTATGAAGTGCTTTGTAATCCTTAAAGCATGAAATATATTATGATGATTACCAACATTATTATAATTCCTTACCAACAGGTGAGCTGGTAGAAAACAATGGAAACCAAGGTTTCTTCTTGCCCACCGCATATAAATCATTCTTCACACTGAATGAGCTGTTCTTTGTTAGGTTGCCTTAAAGACTTCCGACTTCACCACAAGGAAGGATGAACCCGCCTCAGGAAAGATTTCTACCACTTACTTGCTACAACAGAAATCTTTAGCACTCCTTTCTATGATTCATTATAATCAAGCTTGGCTGGGAGGACCAGGGAGATCACAGTTATTGTCTGTTTATTTAACTTTCATTGTTTTCTGTTTCTTGCTTTGATTCTTTTTTCCTCCCCTTAAAAGGAGCACCCAGAAGGATCTTGGGTCTCTTGACAGGAAGGAGGCAAACTAGGTTTCTTTCAGACAGATAGTTGAATTTGGATCCCTTAAAATTCATTTTTAGAGGAAAAGATTTATGACAATATGAAGATTTTTTTAAATGATGTGTTCTAAAGGTTCCCTTACACACTGATGCTAGACAAAATATTGGCAAGTGCTTTAAACATCTTTTATCACTTCTGCCTTTATTGAAAAACTCAAACAGATGTTCTCGGATATGTTCAACTCTTTGTTTTAAAGATATGGCATCATCCATGCTGGTGGCATAGGGAAATATCTCAGCGATTGGATCCTTGAGGGAGAACCTCCTTTTGACCTCATTGAAGTGGATCCCAATCGTTACGGAAAATGGACAACAACTCAGTATACAGAGGCCAAAGCAAGAGAGTCTTACGGATTCAACAATATTGGTAAGGGGCTAATTTGCCATTAGAGAATGGTCTCATAACAGAATTTGCAGTAGCCTCCATTTGGTTAATTTGTCGAGGCAGTTTTGATTACTAGAAAGTGCTTTTTTTTTATCTCCAGAAACAATATGGACAACATTTTGAATAATAACCTGTTTGTACACTTAATAAAATCAAATGAAAATTGTCTTGATTTTAGAGTAGAAGTGGATTCATGGTTTTGTGCAGGGGTGATACTTAACAGGGATTTCAGATTTCTCCCTCCATTTCACTCTACCATGATAGGTGATAGCCTCTGGATTTCTAAAAATAAGGAGTGCATTTAGGAAACCTTGTAAATATCTTTTACATTCTTGCCTAGATGATATTTTGCATATTGCTCACATTTTTTCCTTTTACCTTTCCAGTGGGCTACCCTAAAGAAGAAAGATTTGCTGGGAGACCTACTAAAAGAATCAGCGGGCTTTATAATATTCTTAATTCTAAATGTTCCATGGGCTTCCATGCAGGATGGGAGCAGCCACATTGGTTTTACAAGTCTGGACATGAACCTGGATATAAGTATGACTAAAGCCACAGTATTACTGCCACCATAATACAAATTGTCTGCTTTGAAATGGAAGGAAAGCAGGAGTGAACTAGTATGCCAACCTTTTCCCTGCCTCCTCTCCTCCACAGAGCCCCCTAGAGCAAATGTTATTTTGTTTCAGGGGCATTTATCATCTCCAGGATTTGTTACATGAATTTTGGGGGGACTAACAGACTGATTTAAAACCTTAGATTTGGTTTGGCCTTGGGGACTCTTCAGCTTTTCCCAGGCATTCTCAAATTGAACTAGCATTAGGCAGCACCCAAAAGACCTGAGAAATCTCTGTTCCAAACTAAGGGGTTTTCTCCAGGGGCCTCTCTGGATCCAATGGAAAATCCAAAGGAGGCGCTGAGGACTGTTAAGGACTGTCTCTGGGGCAGACTAATGGCACCATACTAAAAGCTCCCATGATATGCAGTGATATGCAGCTATTGATTCGTAAACATTATGGAGGCTTCTCATGTTGGGTTCCTCAAGGGAGTTGTGGTTGTTCAGTTATTTCTGACTCTTCATGACCCCATTTGGAGTTTTCTTGGCAAAAATACTGGAGTGGTTGGCCATTTTCTTCTCCAGTGCATTTTACAGATGAGGAAACTGAGGCAAACAGGGTTAAGTGATTTGCCCAGGGTCACACAGCTAGAAAGTATCTGAGGCCGAATTCAAATTCAGATCTTCTTGACTCCAAATCCAGTGCTCTATCCCCTGTGCCACCTATCTGCCTTCTCATTGTGAGAGAAGGAACTAAATCCTTTCCAACATGAAAGGAGAAACCACCTATTAAACTCCTTCCATTAAGAGAAAATATATTTCTAATATAATTATTTCATTCTTCTAAAATGCTATTAGGCATAGTCGTACTTTAAAGCAATATGGATTATGTTTATCAATGAAAGGCAATGAGGATTAATAGACAGAAGGCTGGCCTAAGAATCAGCAAGACGAGTTCAAATCCTGCTTCTTTTGGCATCCACTGGCTTTGTGATCCTCGGTCAGTCACTTATCCTGTCAATGCCCAGGAAAATTCCCAAGAAAGTCAACATTCTGTTTGATGGAGCGGTTGCCACATAAGAACTTTACAATGAGGTGGCAGGGGTGGGGGTGGTAGTGGGGGGAGATAGTTTATCAAATATACATGTGCTTTTTCTGAGTTTGTAATCCAAAAGAATTTAGCAGAGCAAATAGTTCATTAGCCTTATCTCAGTTTTCATTTTGGTTGCTTTATGAAGCTTCCATGTCTCCATGAAGTAGAGATCTACTTATCCCAAAGTAAAGAAAAAAGTGGGCCATTATTCACTGAATGGAGTCTGGGTAGTTGGCTAGTGTGGATCACCCTAAGGGTAAAATGCTTCCATTTTGGTTTACTGGGTTCCTGAGTGATCTAGGTAAATGCTAGCCCCAATTCACTCTCACATTTTAGCTCCCGAACTACAACTCATTTCCCAGCTGTGGCATATTGGTAGGAAGTTAGCATTCCTTCCCAAACTTCTCTCTCTTTGGAGGCAGTCTCAATGCACAGTATAAGGATTAGAACGCCAGCTCCAAAGTCAGGACCCGCCTTGGGTCTAGTTTGGTTCTGCCACTAGCCATCCATGAGGCTTTCAGCACTTTGGATTTCTGGTGCTTTGTCTCTAAAACAAGAACTAGACCACAAGACCTTTGAGCATCCTTCCAGCTGAGGGGCTCCTTGTGCTATTTTTCTTTTTTTTTTTTCCTAGTCAAATGAATTAATACTTCACCTCTTCAGTGCCACCTGGAAAAAAGTAAAACATGAATAACTTAGAGACTAGAATCCATCTCATGCTTTGCACGGTACAATTTAATGAAGCAGTAATGTGCAATAGAAAAAAGTTCTTTGACCCTGGGAGTCAGAGAGCCTTGGTTCAAATCCCCACTCTGCTGATTCCTATATATGTGAGCTTAGGCAAGTTATTGGAACTCCATTTTCTCATCTGGAAAATGGGGCAATTAGACTAGATGATTTCTGTGTTCCATTCTAGACCCATGATCCTAGGGAATATTTTTGTTTGGGGTTTTATTTTTTCTGAATAGAACTTGAGAAATATCGAAAAAAGCAGGTTTTATTCAAAATTCTTTTGTTCTGTGATCCATAAAATGGAGTGGCAGTTGTCTTATGATTCTCAAACTTGTGTTTCAGGCCAAGCTTCCGACGGACAAACTGGTTCCAGCCTGTGGGCTTAGAGTATCAACAAGTTATGCAAAAAGTTGGGGTGATTGACCTATCACCGTTTGGCAAGTTTAAGGTCAGAGGCAAAGATTCTCTTAAACTGTTGGATCGTCTCATTGCAAATGTCATTCCAAAGGTAAATAAGACTGAGGACACAAGGTTCAGAGGTGGTGGACTATTCGATCCTTTGGCCTTTCATTCCATTTTCTAAAAAGCTAAATCATAGCACAAATAAATTATTTTAGTATACATCATGATCTTGAGAAGAAAACAGATAGCAATTCCCTTTAGCTTCTACTGTAAGTTTTGTCTTTTTTACATATTTAAATTTTTACGTAACCACTGCATTCTCTTAAAGGAAGAGAATACCTCTAATATCATCAAAGGACTGAATCAAAGGGCTTAAACTGTTTAATCATTAATTTATTCATTTATTCATTCATTCAACAAATGCCTACCATAAGCAATAGAGCAATGTAGGTTATAGCTAATCTATGGAATGTTCAAGGCCTTGGAAAGATGAAAAGATAAATGCTATTTGGTCTCTGCCCTCAAGGAACTTGTAATATATCAGAGGGAGAATTATGTCAACTTGAAAACAGTATTAACTACTAATAATCTGGATGTTTAGAATTGCAGTAAAGAGTGGACTATTAAAAATAATCACATAAGAGAACAATTCTGAAATTAATCTTTTCCTGGGTAAGGCTTTAACACAAAAATTATGATCCAAAGTCATATTAGCCAGTTAATAGAGAAGATTAAAGGCCTTTTAATCAGCAACTAAACATTTTACTGATGTTTTATACCAGGAAAACACAGATTATTTTTCCCCTTTACCCAGAGGTAATTATATGTTCCTTTGTTGTAGGTGGGTTTTACAAATATAAGTCACATGTTAACCCCAAGGGGTCGAGTTTATGCTGAGTTGACTGTCAGTCAGCAATCTCCAGGAGAGTTTTTATTGGTAACTGGTTCTGGGTCTGAGCTTCATGACCTGAGGCAAGTATGCTTCTTTTTTTTTAACCCTTCCCTTCTATCTTAGAATCAATAGTGAATATAGATTCCAAGGCAGAAGAGTAGTAAGGACTAGGCAATGGGAGTTAAATGACTTGCATACGGTAACACAGCTAGGAAGTATCTCAGGTCAGATTTGAACCCAGGATCTCCCATATCTAGACCTGACTCTTGATCCATTGTGTCACCTAGCTATCCCTGCAAATATACTTTTAATAAAATAACTATAGAATCAAGCTTACATGAATGGAGTTCCTCTTTTCTTCTGAACTTCCAAGCAGCAAAGGCATTATTTTATTTTGTACCTATTATTTCTAAAATCCTTTGACTTTTATTTTATATTTTTTAATGTATCATTCTGGTTTGCTTTTTCATTACCTTTATTTCTGAGTATATCCTTCCTGGTCTTATTTTTAAAAAGAAACAAACCAATAAAAAAAAAAAGCATTTCTAATTAACCTATTGGGTTCTGGGAAGTGGGCTGAGCACTGAAAATGTAAGGCAAAAGTGAGTTTGCCATATTAAAACAAAAATTGGAAAAGAGCCCATCAGCCAAAAAGAAATGATTAAATCTTGGGATTCTTTCCGTCTAAAAGAAGATAACACAAATTTAAATATAAGATGTGTATAATAATGTCTAGAGCCAACAAGTCAATTAGAACTGGGTTGTTTTTATTTCAACCTGGCCAAGTCACTTAAATCTTCTGAGACAAACAGTCTCTCAAATTAACTCTTAGTCTGAGACTAACTCTTCGCTTCAGTTGACTGGTCTGTTATTTTTAGATTAACTGTTTACTCATCTGTAAAATGAGGATAATAATAGCACCTTCTTCACAGGATTTTTTAAAAAGATCAAATGAAATGATATATGCAGAGCATTTTGTGACATTTAAAGCATTATATTAATTTGAGATATTATTCTAAACCACTGCCATCCTTTTATATGTCTCTTTCTCTTTGGCCCAGTGCTAAATTTAAATTGTTGGCCTTTTGGGATAAAGACTAAGCTAAATTCTATCAGATATTTGAGCTTTATTGTCATATAGTATCTGTTTTCATAACATATCCTTACCCTCACCCCAGCATACCTTTGCTGTTATACATTCTGTTAAGATCACAAGTCCTGTGGTGATATAGCTAAGACTAGGGGGACTGTCATAGATTGGCACTATATGGAGAAGGTCATCTCCAGATGCAGAATTCAGAAGCCCCATGGAGTACACAATACCTATTACAATAAAGTATTCCCTACAGGGACAGCCAGCAAAACCCTAGAAGCTTATCAAAATTAGAAGTCTTCCAAGTTTTTACAGCTTTGTTCCCTGGGCCAGAACAATTATGCATCAGCTTCTAAGAAGCATCCATGACTCGAAGTAGTGGCCGGAGCTCCACCTTGTAGAAGAGAAGCCTTCCTGGAAATTTGGCTTTAAAATAAAATTTAAGAAATCACTATTTAAAAGAACCTTATGTTAAAATAAATTGTTCCCAATTTTTGGCAGAATAATACTGAAAAAACCATCCCCATCTCTGTCTTGTAAGCATGAGTATTTGTGTATTAGATTTCCTTAAAGAGAAATTGTTATTGTTATTCAGTTGTTTTCAGTTGTGTCTAACTCTTCCTGAACCCTTTTTGGTGTTTTTTTCCCCCTCTAAAGATACTCAAGTAATTTGCCTTTCCTTCCCCAGCTCATTTTACAGAGGAGGAGACTGAAACCAACAAGGTTAAGTAACTTGCCTAGGGTCACACAGCCAGTAAGTGTCCAAGGGCAGATTTGAACTCAGGAAGATGAGTCTCCTGAATTTAGGCTCACCACTCTATCCACTGTATCACCTAGCTGCTCCTAAATTTGGAATCATGGTTGATCAATGAGTTAATCAGATTTCTTAAGGAAAATTTTCTGTTTTTAATACCTTTAACTCTGTAAATGAAGCCTCAAGAAAATAATCTTGTGAAATCCTTTGCCCAGGAAAGACTTTTAACAAAATATCTACTTATTCAAAATCCAGATGGATTGAAGAAGAGATTGTGAAAGGTGGATATAATGTGGAGGTTGAAAATATTACAGATGAGCTTGGAGTCCTTGGAGTTGCAGGACCATCAGCAAGAAGAGTCCTTCAAAAACTGACCTCTGCTGATCTTAGCAATGATGCCTTCAAATTCCTCCAATCTAAGCCTTTAACCATTTCTAACATTCCTGTTACTGCTATTAAGATATCCTATACAGGTGAGAGTTGGCGACCAACCCAAGACTATTTGTTGTTTTTTTTAGGATCAAAGCTAATCTAGTTATATCTGAACTTTATTATCATGTATGTAGTGTTTGTTTTTATAACATATTATGGTCATATTAATTAAAATGAAAATCTTATGGAATCTAATGAGATGATAGTTAGCTATCTGTCATATGAATTGTTATGGCACATGTCTGATCTCCACATTTGTACCTACATGAAATCTCTCTTAGAAGAGCATCCAAAGCAGCTTTTCCTCTCACCCAAACTTTATTATAATTCTAGTTGCTAACATTTTGTCAGTCATCAGTATCCTGTTGATGTTTCAGGCTAACATCTCATCAAAAGCTCAACAGAAAAAGAAAAATTAGGGGAAAAGAGAGATATGGGATTGTCATTACATGGGGGAGGAGTAGCATGCTCTACATATGAGTGTATCCCTTCTTCTCAGATCACTAGATTTCCAGTGCATTGTTCTATGCTCTGGGACTATCCTCTGGAGTTCTTAAACTGGGGTTCATGGAAATTGCAAAGGTTCATGGACTTGAATGAGAGAAAATGAAATCTTTATTTCAATAATATTGTATTTTATTTAATTTTATAAATTTTATGTTATGCACTTAAAATATCAACCTGAAGAATTCATAGGCTTCACCAGGTTTCCAAAGCAATCCATGACACAAAAAGGGTTAAGAACCTGATATTTTAAACCTTCCAAATATCTCTTAGGGACAATGTTGTATAATAGAAAGAAAGATGAATTTGCGACCAGAAAGCCTAGACTTGAGCCATCTATGAAGTAGCAAGTCTCTTAATGTCTCTAAGCCTCAATTTCCTCATCTGAAAATGGGGAAAATAATATTTGCACTATCCAGTTCATGAAAGTTGTGAGGTTTAAATGAGGTGATATGGATACAATGTTATCTTGTAGAAGGATTTGCTTAGTGTCTCTGCTATGACTGTTACCAAAAAAAAGCTACAATATTACCAATTATTAATTATTCAGGTTGATAAGGAACAACAACAAAAAACCCCCTGGATAATTGAAATGTACAGCTTGTCACTATGTAATTAGAATTTGCTCCCCAGGACTCTCTCCCAGCATCCCATTTATGTATCCATATTATATAACTAATGTAGGGAAGATATAAGTTTTGGGTAGCTCTGTCTGCCCTTTCCCTCTTCTTCCGGGAATGCTGCTGTGGAGGCTGGGGGGAGAGCTTGGCAGGAAAGTTTACTCACATGGCCATATTTGCTTTGTATTTCTTTTTTTTTCTTCTACTTCAAGTGATTACTAATAAATCTTATAAAATATAATACTTGGAGTTATTAGATATTAATTGAAATTTTACATCCCCAAGCCCAACTTTAACCATAAGGGGGATTTCCCCATACACACTGGGGCATATGCTGTATATTGACCACAAGGGAAAAGTGAGAATGTGACTGTTAGCTACTCAGAGCTGCTAGTACGAGTCTGAGGCCAGATTTAAACTCAGGAAGATGAGATTTTCTGACTTCAGGTCTGGCACTCTATTCACTCTGCCACTAAACTGAGTTGCTCCAGTTTATTTTGTAATGTACGAGAAGAGACTCTAAAATAGAATCCTGCTGTTGTAGTGAACAGCTAACCTGGTGGGGGCAGCTGGCTGAGGAGCAGTGGAGAGGGAGCAAGAGGATTCTGGGGAAAAGAACAGAAAGCTGGGCAACTGACTTCACTTCCGGCCTTGGAAGAAAACTGAGAGGAGTGATTTCCTGAGGGTCAGAGAAATATCTGAAGCCACAGGAGGAGAAAGATCCCGATTTCCTTTTTGTTATATACCTGTCTCCAGCTAGAAATCCTCTACAATCTCCTTTCACTTGTCTCCTGCTATTCAAGATTGAGAGGGAGTTCAGTTGGCCTCTTTGGCCAGAGCCCATCTGCCCTCTCCCTTTGGGTCTCCCCCTTTTGTTTTTCCTTGGATAGGTCCATAGAGATATTACTTTAAGTTAGTATAGTGTAAGAATATAAGAAATAGGATGTTGGGAAAATGCTTGAGGCACAAAGCCTCTGGTCAAGGACCTGTGAATACCAACTACCATAAAAACATAGTTATTAGGGCTTTCCTATCCCTCCATCCTACTACCTTGTCCCTTCAACCCTTTTGTTCTCCATCTCTTCAAATAACTTTCAGTTTATGTCAGTTTGAGTTTGGTTGAGGTTTTCGTGAGAAGATAAAGATTGGGTGAGTAGTGAACAAGACCAAAAGTAAGTCTTGTGTCATCTAGGACAAGCAAAGATTCAGCTTGTCACTGAGTTTTATAGGGAAGGGTTCAATAACAAATGCCTGTGCCCTTGAAAGGACTGTCTGGGGTATAACATCTCTCCCAGCAGCTGAGCCCACATTCAAGACTCAAGGTTATAGTTTGTGGTATATCCTTGGGAAGAGAGGTAGACAGATTCTTCCTCCTCCTCCTTCTCCTCTATCTCTCTCTGTCTCTCTCTCTGTCTCTCTCTCTCTGTCTCTGACTCTGTCTCTCTCTCTCCTCTCTCTGTGTCTCTCTCTGTCTGTCTCTCTGTCTCTGTCTCTCTCTGTGTCTCTGTCTCTCTCTCTGTCTCTGTCTCTGTCTCTCTCTGTCTGTCTCTTTCTCTCTCAGTAATCCAAGCTCTAGGGTCAGCCAACCTTGAGGAAGGAGAGATAGAGCCATCTTTACTCAGACCTTTCAGCTTTCCTCACATCCCTTTCATTCACATCTCCCTTCAGCCTTTCACTGGAGAAACACGTCCATCCAGTTAACCCACTGTTCACCCCACTCCATTAGAAAGAGAGGAGAGTCCTCTCTCCATTTTCCTCCTCTTCTTTTACAATTTCTACTGTGCAGGGACCAAAAAGACCTAGTGTGCAGATTATACCTGAGCAAACCACTAGATGGTCCACCAAGCCTCGAGCTACCAGTTAAAATAATTTTGAACACATGCTGGAGGGTTTGACTTAATCCTCAATTTTTTCTCCTTCACTGCCAATCTTATCTTGGGGCTCTTTTCTCCTACAAGAAATCATACAAAGTATAAAGAGTATATTGTAATGTTTAGAGCCAAGAAGTTGGCAAGAAGTGGGTTGAAATTCTAGAGTCCTTTTATAGTGTAGAAAGCACAAGTTTAAAACTCCATTGGACCCATAGTTCATCCAAATAAGATCTGAATGCTTAAACCCCCAACCCTCTCTTGTTATTGTCATTGTTTAGTCATTTCAATCACGTCTGACTCTTTGTGGCCCCATTTAGGGTTTTCTTAGCAAAGATATTGGGGCATTTTGCCATTTCCTTCTCCAGTTTATTTTACCGATGAGGAAACTGAGGCCAACAGAGTTAAATGTCTTGCTGAGGGTCACACAGCTGATAAGTGCCTTAATCCAGTTTTGAACTCAGGAAGATGAGATTTCCTGACTTCAGTTCTAGTGTTCTATCCACTAAGCCACTTAGTGACCCCAACTGTATATGTATATATATTATATCTGGGTTTTATATATATATATATATATATATATATATATATATATATATATATACACACACATATGTGAGTGTGTATATGTTATGTAGTATCTTACCTAAGCTAATCAACATGTGTAGGAATACTTTGGAATCAAGTTTTGCTGTCGTTTGTCCAAAACATGCTTTCTAAAAAGTCAACCGCTTATTGCATAAGTAGACTCTCTCCCCTTGTTTTATGGATTTCTAGCTAATATATGTTAGGATCAGTGACCTTTGTTGTTCCATGATGATTGCATGATAATGGTGAGTTTATTGCAGGTGAACTGGGCTGGGAGCTCTACCACAGACAAGAAGATTCTGCCACTCTCTATGGAGCAATCATGGAAGCAGGCCAGGAGGAAGGAATCGACAATTTCGGAACTTATGCCATGAATGCTTTAAGAATGGAAAAAGCTTTCAGGGCCTGGGGGTCAGAGGTCTGGAATTCTAATAACTTTGCATATACAGAGCTATTAAACATTATATGTTATTGTTTTATTTATATTCTCCCTAGGACAATCTTTACTGCTATTAAAGTTGATTCTAGTTCCAATAGGAATGACATAACATAATTGAATTATTGTAGGAAGTTCGTAATTAGGGAAGTGAGTCTTTCCTCTAAAGGTAAGTAGAGTTCTCCAGTAAAGTCTCAAATTAATGTTTCATCAGGCTATGGAGATGGCCCTTGATTCTCAAAGGTTGAGCTTATGGAGCTTTGGAAGATCATGCCAAGTCAGGAATGAATCAGGGATAGGTCTGACAATGGGCTGTATATATTTTGTTAAAGGTTCCACTGAGCTAAGACAGAGAAGCTCTTTACCAGTTGGCTGTAGGATATCAACAATTCTCAGCCACAATTCTCAACCATTAATTACTAAAGTAATGGAGAATTTCTGGTCTGTATCAGTACCCACAATATGGAAACTAATGGTCCTTGGAGTTTTGAAGTAAGTAAAGATACAATGGTACACTGATAAAGAGTTGATTGATTTTAGATGGCTTAAGCAATACTCCCTGGTGATTGAATATTAACAGATAACAGAGAAGACAACCCATCTCATGTTGATTCTGATTCAAAGAGGAATCAGAAACTGGAAAGCACACAACAGTAATAGTTAAGAGAATTGACTCTCATGCTAGGCATAAGGATAGTGAAAGCTGCTTTAAGTGACCCCCAAGTCTCCAGAATCTGATCAATGACATTCTAAACTTCTGAAAGAGCTTAAGGATGTAATTGTAGTCTTTGAGAGGTCATGAAAAGATGGAGAGGTTCCAAAAGAATTTTTTTCCAACCTGAAACTATGAATTCATTGGTGCAAAGAACTTCCTGTGTGGAGACTTCCTATCTGGACTTAGATTGGCATCTGTAACGTGTAGTCTTAAAGAATTGCCTGGGTGGCCTAAGATGTGTGACCACACTAGATGTGTGACCTTTGGCAAGTCACTTCACCCTGTTGGCTTAGTTTCCACTGGTAAAAAAATGAACTAGAGAAGGAAATGGCAAATTATTCCAGTATCTTTTCCAGGAAAACTCCAAACAGGTCATAAAATGTCAGACACATCTGAAACAATGGAACAAAAACATCAGCTGAGGGAACTTCCATATGGAAATGCCACCTACCAATTTAAATGGAAAAAGTATATGTAATTTTTGAAAAAGTTACCTAGAGAGAATGGATGCCCGTAATTGCACAGCCAGAATTTGTCATTGGCAAGTCTCTGAACCAAGATCTTTCAGACTCCAAAATCAGTCTTCTATCTATTATTCCATTATGCATCTTACCAGAATGATGAAAGTGAGCAAACATAATCTGAATTTTCCAGCTTGATGAGTTTGACACTGATTCTCAGCAAAATTCTAGAGTAGAATAGTTAGCTAAGGATATGCTAGTCCCAGCAAGTCAGCACAGGTTCATTAAGAATAGGTCATGCCTAACTGACCTCATTTCTAGGAAAATGCTTTGTCAAATGAAAGTCCCTATTACTTCTTCAAAAGACTATTTTAATGGTAGATCAGGGGAATACTGTAGACAACAGCGCATCTTGATTTCAACCAGAGATCTGATAAAGTCCCTCATTGTATCCTTGGGGAGAAGTTAGTGGAATGTGGATTGGGTGGTAGATGAATTTAGAGCTGGTTAAGTAACTATGAATGAAGAATATTGAGGAATGGAATAATGATAGCTGAAGAAGGCTTTCCCACTGTGGACAGTAGGACTTTGTTCTTGGCCCCATCCAGTCTGACAACTTTATTGGTAGCTTCGATGAAGACATACATATTAAATCTGCAAATGACAAAAACAAAACCCAACTAAGAAGGATATTTAATATTTAGTTGACAGAATCAGGATTCAAAAAGACTTTAACAGACAAAAACAAACAAACAAAACAGACCAAACTAGCAATGTCAAATTTAATAGTTATAAATGTGGAGTCTTACATTACAGTTTTCCCCCCAAATCAACTGTCCAGTAACAAAAATTTCCCCAAAATGTAATCAGCAGCCTTGTGGATTATTAAGCTTCTCAGAACTGAGCTGTGAAAGCAGAATCAGGGTGACAATCTGTCAGGGGATATTGAGAGAGGATTCCTGCCCCACCCTGGGTAGAAGATTGGACTAGGTGACCTGCAGGACTTTTCCATCTCTAGCATGCTATGATTTCAGTCTTCTCTCTTTGGTTTGTCAGTTATCTCGAGAAGGCTTTGAAAGGAGGAGGTCAGTTGCTCAAGAAGCATTTTTTAAATACCAATTATGTGCCAGGCACTGGGCTTGGTTTTGAGGATCACTGGAAAAGGGTGGACCTTTGACCACTTTGCAATTTTGCTCAGGACTGGCCCTGTACCCCAAGGCTCTAGAACCACTCCCTCTGGCATTCAGGTTTTGTCAGTAAGTTAATAAGTCAACAAACAGTCAATCAACAATCATTTAAGTGCCTGCTGTGTGCCAGGTGCTATGCTAAGTACAGGAGTTGTAATGTAAGGCAAAAGAAGTCCCTGCCCTCAACTTAATGCAACAGGTATCCTAAGGAATCTCTTCAGAGCTGCTCCTGAAACACCACCAAATGTGGATGACTAGTTAGGCTGATGATATATAATACACCATATACTGCCACGTCCAGTCTTGCTTGCGACTCCAGGGGTTCCCAACAGGTGGCAAATGATCAGTCAAAAAAATAACAAAGACAGCCTAATCATTATGGCCATGGGACTGCTTTGCATCTGATACCTGTTCCGCCATGCCCAGGCTTGGTTTTTATTTTTATACCCATTTTATTGGCACTCAGATACACATGTTCAAAGAGAGATAATTGGAAAAGTGATACATTAACTTTTAACATATCTCTTGATTAACATTCTATATTCTTATATTGTGATTACAGATAGTATACAAGATAAATGATTTCATCACAGGTGGCTTAATTTTCTCACTACCCTGTGAGGAGTTTTGAGCTTACAAACAATCAAGGAAAATTACTTATTGCTTTTAATAAAATGGGATAATTAATCAACAATTCTTAAAAGACAATTCAACAATCATATCATTGAGGTTGAGGGGTACTGGGAACATAATTCAAATTTAGACTGGTCATTTCTCAGGGTTTTTACTAGGGAGTTCCTGAGTTACTGATTTGTATAATCGAATCACTGAGGCATATTGAAGCTTGATGTACTTGTATGGGCCTCTATGATTGATTTGTGTGCTGGCTTCATGAGAATAGGTTTCTGTGAGTGGGAAAGTTGGGGATTATGTACCTAAGGAAAAGTTAACCCATGATAGTCTTTTTGTGGTTGGGTTTAAGGGTCTGATCTTTTGGTCATGTTTTAGAGAATTAGGGTACAGTATTTTGCTCTTGCATTATTTCTTTTGAGACTAGGGGGAATAATAATCATGTCAATTCATAGGTAAGGGGTATTGATGAAAGAGGTCATGTAAAGGGGAGCTGGGTGGGCAATCACATCTTGCCAAGGACCACTCTGTGGTCTCCTCAGCTACCACGTGTGACTCTGTCAAGGTGTCATGGCCTGATGGCTCCCAGCAATATACCACATATGGCATGTATACATGTAGTATACCATATTATTTATATAATATGCCATATATTATGTAACATTAAATCAGCATTATTTTATTAACTAATTAATCATCTAAATAAACAATAACAACATATATTTTATAATTATATTATATAACATGTGTTACTATATATATTATTACTATATAATAATTATTATATATTACTAAAGTTCTTTATTTTGATGTTAAAAAGAGAAGATGGTGTTCATTTAGACTCCAAGATTTTAAGCCATCAGAGCAGGCTTGCTTATGAACTTCCAAAGACACATTTACGCATATTGATTTTACCTTTGAAGAACAGAGAGCCTCCAGTCCTATCTATCTTCATTTTTTAAAAAGTGTTTTCTGTCCCAACATTTAACCCAGAGAAAAAGTGGAGTAAGAAAGAAAACTACCTCAGCACAAGCTCAGAGACAAAATCTGAGCATCAGAAAGTAATTTTAAATGACAAATCCTTATTTTTTGTCCAAAATTGTATTGCAATACTCATTCTTCTGTCTGTTATGCTCTTACACTATGTATCTCCCTCTTCTCCTCTACCTCTTCCCAAACTCAGTAACCTTTAAATTCCCCAGTAGTACTAGAGGGCCATCTAGTGTTCACTACAGCAATCAATCTTTTTTCTTTCTTCCCTGGACGCTTTGATGCAAAAGCTTTAAATGTGCAAATTTCTTTTAGAACATCTTTAGAGAGATCTGATTTAGCAGTGGATCCAAATTTCTCGGATCATCCAAAGAATTGATACGTTTTGGGTATTTATCAATTTTATGGAGCATGATTTTTTTTCTCCTCGAAAGCTTGATTGTTCTTAGGATAGTTTGAAAGTCTCAGATCCTTAAATCATAGTAAAAGGTCTCATCCGTGGTTCTGAATGTAAGTCATGATTCTGTTCTCCAAATATGGCTTTTAAAAATCTGAGCACACTTTATCATAATGTGCTTAGAAAGATGATGACAAAGAAAATGACAGAAGTTGGAATCAAGATTGATTAAAAAAACTAATAAAATAACCTTATTTGAATGGAGAGAAAACATTTCATAGCAATTTTCATTTGTCACTTTTGTGGGAAATTTTCAGTGTTACACATGTATGTTTTGAATTAATCTCAGTTCAGTAGTATGGTCCATAGTTAGGGTCTAATAGACATTAGCTTTAGACCTAGGTTCAAATATTAGTATAACCTAAGGCCTCCGTTTTTTTATTTCCAAGGACTTGGGATTTGTCTTTTTCTCTTCTCTTTTTCTGTGCTCTACAGGGAAGCAATTTCCATTGTCACCATTCCATTTTACCATTAACTTCTCCTTATTCTAGACTTCTAATAAAATGAGTCAATATATTTTCATTAGTTATTTATATCCCTGAAATAGTATGAAAGGAATTACATAAAGACATATAAATGGAATATAGTTTAGAGATATGTATTTAAATCAAGAATAGTCCTATGTACTTTATGCAGCATATACTTTATATGTCAAATAAAATCCAATAAGAATAGAAATTTAAAAGTAAATCCTCCATCTTTTCAGTTATATAATGACAGCCATATGTCAAAAAGCTACATTCTCTCTATTTTTAATTGAAACCGTTATTAGAAATCCATCTTTATTTGAAATCTGCCTTTTTAAAATCAAAAAGCAAAACGGAAAACTGATGGGGAGTTAAAGGAAAAAGGTTATTAAAAAGCAGAGTTTTTAAAACTATTTTACAGAGGTCCTAGGTTCAAATCTGGCTTCAGCCACTTCCCAGCTGTGTGACCCTGGGCAAGTCACTTGACCCCCATTGCCTAGCCCTTACCACTCTTCTGCCTTGGAGCCAATACACAGTATTGACTCCAAGACAGAAGGTAAGAGTTTAAAAAAAAAACTATTTTACAATGTTTTCAATTTTCAATTTTGTTTTTTTCTTTTTTCATAGATGAATTGCGATACAAATCCTCTGGAAGCTGGGCTAGACCATTTTATAAAGTTAAATAAAGTAAGTGTGCATTCTGAAGTATTTTTTATATTTCAAGTTTTTAGGTAAAATTTTGTAATCATAATAATAATTATGCTTTTATATCTGGAATTTTTTGGGATTATATCTGGGATTATTTGGGGGAGAATATATTCAGGGTCTTGGGTAGTACTGGCTTTAGATCCAGGATCAAATAAAGGTATGATTTATGGTCTTCCAGAGACAGTCAAACTTTTACACAAAAGCTATCTTGCTCTTCTACTATGTTTTCAGATGTAATTAATTTTTCATTTTATCATTGTCTTAAAAAAAAACACCTTTGCCTTCTGTCTTAGAATCAGTACTAATGATCAGTTCCAAGGCAGAAGAGGTATAAGGGCTAGGCAGTTGGGGTTAAGTGACTTGCTTAAGGTCACACAGCTAGGAAATATCTGAGGTCCCATTTGAACCCAAGATTTCCCATCTCTAGTCCTAGCTCTCTACCTACTGAGTCACTTAACTCCCCCTATCATCTTACTAAAAACATTTTAACAGGTTGTGCTTAGATTTTTAGTAGTCATATTTGGAAAATAGACTCCTAGCATCTTAGATGTTGCCTATATTCAGACCCACAGATGATCCTTGAACAGAAAATCCTTTTATTTTGATTCAAGGATTAATTCATAGATTTTAATTGGTGACTTTAATCACAATTGTTACAGAAGTGAGCCCCCTGAATGCGATTTTTGCTTCAGCAAAGCTCCTCTCCTAGAATCAGGCACCCTGAGATTATTTATTTTCTAATAGGTATCTAGTAAACCATTGCTATCTGCCCAAAATGGAGCTGGATGCTGGGGACGCCACGTCAAACACGCCATAGTCTATGACAATGTTGAACTGTTTCACATTCATTTTTATTCATTATTTATTTTTAAATTCATTTTATTTTATTCATTATTTATTCAAATTAGATATCAACTCACACTGTCACAATCTAATTTGTGATATCAAGTCAATAATTCCATTGCTTCTGTAGGTTCACGTTGTCTTTGAGTTAGGTTAAGTCTGTGGGCAAGGAGAACAACTGTAGGATGATTATGTGGATGATTACAGTTTCCATTTTGTTTCTTAGTCAATGGTTGTTGTTCAGTGGTGTCTGACTCTTTGGGCTTTTCTTGGAAGAGATACTGGAGTGGTTTGCCATTTCCTTCTCCAGCTCATTTGACACAGGAGGAAACTGAGGCAAATGGGACCAGCTCAAGGTTACACCACTAGTGAAGTGTCTAAAGCTGGATTTGAATTTAGGTCTTCCTGACTCCAGGCCCCATAATTTATTCTCGGCACCACCTAGCTTCACAGCTTGTTAAGGTGGTTGGGGGCTTTGCTGTTGTTTGTTTTGTGTTTTGTTTTTGACAGGAAAGCAGACCTAAGATTTCATTCCATAACCTAGGCAGACAGGTCTTGGAGTTGCCTGAGGCCTTGAGAAGTTAATTAACTTAATAAAAGCAGAGTTCAGCTCTCTTTAAGGAAGGGGTTCCCCTCAGTGGATTGAGAGCCAGGGCTAGAGTCAGGAGGTCCTAGGTTCAAATCTGGCCTCAGATACTTCCCAGCAGTATGACCCTGGGCAAATCACTTAACCTCCATTGCCTTAAAAAAAAAACAAAGAAAATAAAGGGGTTCCCAAACTTTTCCAATTCTTGTAATTTAATTTTTTATTTATTTTATTATATTTATTTATTATTATATATCGAATAAATATTTATTATATTTAACTTCAGGAAACTTTCCTGAACCTATTCAATGTGAAAGAAAGTCGGTTCTAGAATGTATCCTGTATTTAAAATAAACGAAAAAACTATATATAAAATAGACTAACTAAATAAAACTATATATTAAAAAGAAGCTAAAAAAAAATTAATGTAAAGGCAACTAGGTGGCTCAGTGGATAGAGAGCCAGGCCTGGAAAGGAGAGGTCCTGGGTTCAAAATCTGGCCTCAGACACTTCTTCCTTGTGTGACCCAGAGGAAGTCATTTAATCCCATTTACCTAGCCTTTGCCTTTCTGTCTTAGAGTTGCTAAGACAAAAAGTAAGGAATAATTAATATTTCATAAAGAAAACTTGATTTTAGTGCATCATTTTATTTGTAATATTTTAGTAGAATAATATCATTATCAAATATTCCTGAGCTCCTTTGATAATCTTCTTATATCCCTGGTTGTAAATCTAGCATTAAAAATATATATAGCATGGGGGCAGCTGGGTGGCTCAGTAGATTAAGAGCCAGGTCTAGAAATGGGAAGTCCTGGATTCAAATTTGACCTCAGATACTTCATAGCTGTGTGACCCTGGGCAAGTCACTTAACCCCCACTGCCTAGTCCTTACTGCTCTTCTGCCTTGGAACCAATACATAGTATTGACTTAGATGGAAGACAAAGGTTTAAAAGAAGTGTCATGGTGAACAAGATGTACTACTTTTATCCCAAGTCCCTCTTTCCTAGCCCATTGCCTTCTTCTCCCCATATCCTACTTATTGAGTATATTTGCCATTTTTTGTTACCTCTTTTTTTCTGAATATTTTCATGTTTCCACAGACCTAGGAAATAGCCACTTTAGAACCTTTTATTTATATGCTCTCAGGCGTCAGCATAGAATAAGCATCAGTTCTAGCCCAGTGCAAAGCAGTGTGAGAAACCATTAGTAACTGAAGGGTTTGCCAACCATCACAACTGTTGTGGAAGGGAACACACAGAGTGAAACAATTCAACACATCTCTTCTCCTCAGTCCCCCAACCCTAGCCTCCTGTTCTTCCTCAAATACAATGTTCCATCTGCCATCTCTGTAGATGGAGGTACATTGGCTCTTTCCATGCCTGGGATGCTCAATCTCTCTCTCTCTCTCTCTCTCTCTCTCTCTCTCTCTCTCTCTCTCTCTCTCTCTCTCTCTCTCTCTCTCTCTCTCGTTCTCTCTCTCTCTCTCTCTCTCTCTTTCTGTCTCTGTCTCTCTCACTCTGTCTCTGTCTCTCTATGTCGCTCTCTCTTTGCATCTCTGTCTCTCTCTGTATCTGTCTCTTCTGTATCTGCTTCTCTATGTGTCTGTCTTTGTCTCTGTCTCTGTCTCTGTCTCTCACTCTGTCTCTCTGTCTCTTTCTGTCTCTCTCTCTTTGCATCTCTGTCTCTCTCTCTGTATCTGTCTCTTCTGTCTGCTTCTCTGTGTGTCTCTGTCTCTCTGTCTCTCTATGTCATTCTCTCTTTGCATCTCTGTCTCTATATCTGTCTCTTCTGTCTCTGTCTCTCTATCTCTCACTCTGTCTGTCTCTTTCTGTCTCTCTCTGTCTCTGTCTCTCCCTCCCTCCTTGCCTTCTATCCCTCTTGGCTTCCTTGGAGACATGGCTCTACTCTCTCCTTGTAGCAGAGTTCTTTCTCTGTCCCTCTAGTGGTCATGCCTTCCCTTGAGAGATTCGCTCCCCTCTACCTTACACATATCTCCTATAGACCTCGTCATTTACAAATTGTCTCCTCCATGAAAACCTGAGCTTCTTGGGGGCCTGGGCTATTTTTGCCTTCCTTTCTCCCCAGGGAGACAGGGCAGTTCCTGTCCCACAGTAAGCCTGTAAATCAATGCTTATTGATTGACCGGTTCATCGGTATAAACCCAGAAGCACTGGTCCTGCTGCTTTCCAGTTGAGTGTGTCCAATTCTGCCCCAGACCGGTGGACATTGCCTCAGAGGCGGGAAAGTCGCTTTAAATAAATGAATGGTGCCATTGTTAAAGGGGCGCAAAGAAGCAATCTCCTGCCTTCAGAGCTCACACGCAAAAGGCTGTGTTCAAATCCTGACCACTCTAGAAAGAGTGTAGGAATGGGGCCAAGTGACCTTTTATAGGTGCCAGCATGGGGCACCAAAGGCAGCGTGAGGACGTTAACATAAAACCCTTATATTGATGGCACGAGGCACGAGGAAAATGAAGCTCCTGAAGAGTTTTAAAGGGAACATATTTCTGGGCATTTTTTTCCATGGCTTTTATTTTTATGACGTACCATCTGCCCTAAGACCGGAGAAGGCAGGTGCAGGTGATTGGTTCAGACCCTGGTGGCAGATTGCTCTTGCCCGTCACAGAAGTCTTGGTTTAGTGGTTAAATGAAGAACAAAAATGGCCTCCCACTTGAAAGCACTAAAGTTATCCTGGGGGCCACCAAATGTAGAGACATGACTCATGCTTTTTGCTTCACTACTTGAGTATTATTGTTTGGGGATTAAAGCAAGGATAAATTTTCTCTTTCTTCCTATTATAACGGAGCATAAAACTCCCTTTGTAATTATAAACAGGTGCAGATTGCATATTTATTAGTCCTTTTAAATTATTTCATCAACTAAGAAGAGCACAAAGCTCCATTAATTGTTTAATAGATAATCGTTTTGGCTTACAGGTCACTTGTATGCTTTACACATTATTGGTCTCCATTCTGAGCAGAGTTGCATTTTACTAATAAAAATAATGACTAGAATTTAGCACTGTAAGTTTGCAAACTGCTTGATGTCCATTATCTCATTTAGTCCTTAAAATATCTTGAGGTGAATGCTTTGGAGGATGGGAGGAGGGGCAACAGGGTGACTTTATTCCTAGAAGGAAGTCCCGCGGAGGAGACCCCCTTTACCAGAGCAGATCTATGGTTTGTGATTTTAGACAATTTCCCCAGACACTTGCCCAGGTCAGTGTTTGTGTCAGCTGTGGGATTTGAACTCGGGCCCTCCTGCCTCCAGAGCCAAGTGTCTCTCTAGGTGCTATTGTTAAATCTCTTTTACAGATAAGGAAAGTAAGCTTTGGAGAATTGGGTTGGCTGGCCATTTAGCCTGTTAAACAGTAAATTCCTTGAGACCAGGAACTGTTAGGGTTTGTTTGTTTTGTGTTTTTTTTTGCCTGAAACATAGAAGGTCCTTCATAAATGCTACTTGGTTGATTGATTGGCCCTTTGTTACAAAGCTAGTATATGTCAGAGGAAAGATTTGAATTTAGGTCTCTCCTATCTCGAAGTCCATCCCTCTTTCTCCTAAAATATTGCTCGTCCATGGCACACATTTGAAATGCCTGGACCCTGCAAAGTCAAACATGTCAGTCATTTTGCCTGTGAGCGTATATTGCCTTGTCACTGAATCAGGGTAACCGATTTCAAAAGCAGAGTTTGGTGGGTGCAATCAGACACAACCTTACTCTGATGGATCTGTGATTTTGGAAGTGTGGGTCCTCCCTCACACTCAGATAGCAGCCCCTCTGCTACTTAGTAGACACTTTTCTTAATTTGCTATGTTAAAAAAATCATCACCTGGTGGCCAACCTTTCTTTGAAGACTCTATACTTAGTTCTCCCCCAGTTCAGAGAGAAGAGTCACCACTAGACCTGGATCCAAATTCCTTGTAATTTAGATCTCAGGTTTGTTATTCAGTCATTTTCAATTATTTTCAACTCTTCATGACCCCACTGGGGTTTTCCTTGGCAGAGATACTGGAATGGTTTGCCATTTCTTTCTCTAGCTCATTTTACAGAGGAGAAAACTGAGGCAAACAGAGTTAAGTAACTTGACCAGAGTCCCACAGATAGTAAATGTCTAAAGCTGAAATTGAACCTAGGTCTTCCTGATTCCAGGTTTACACTCTATCTATGCCACCCAGCCTCCCCAAGGACAGCCATGCCTTACATCTAATTCATAGTGTGAAATTGCTACATACCTCCAAGAGTTCATACTCTGCATTTCCCCTCTTTGATGATAATCTCCTGGTTTTTCCCCTTTCCTGTTCCCTCACCCCATGATTACTTTGCCTTCCTCCTGATTGTGACCTCCAATCCCATCACTCCTTTCTTTTCCCATTCATGTTTACTGAATCCTTCATCTCTGCCCAAACACATTCTCAGATCTCTTGTGCTAAAAACAAAGATCTTATTTTGATTTTGTGATTCTTAGGAATAACCTATTTCTATGCTTCCTTTCAATTCCAAACTTCTTGAAAGAGTAACCTATATGTACTGTCTCTACTTCCTTACTTTCTACTCACTTTTCAATCTCTTATAATCTGGGTTTTCCTCCCACCGCTTTCTTTCTTCCTTTTTTTTTTAAACATATACCTTCCACCCTAGAATCAATACCACATTCATTCTTTCCAAGACAGAAGAATGGTAAGAGTTAGGCAATGGGGGTTAGTGACTTGCCCAGGGTCACACAGCTAGCAAGTATCCAAGGTCACATTTGAACCCAGGACCTCTGATTTCCCTAGTTCTCAATCCATGGAGCCACCTAGGTACTTCCCTCCAACTACTTTCTAAAAACTACCTTCTTGTAGTCACTTATGACCTCCTGATTGGAGGATCCAATGACATTCCTGTGGCATCCGATGCTGTTAATCACTACCGCCTTGAAACTCTCTCCTTTGCCATTTAGTTTTCATGAAATAACAATATTTTGTTCTCCTCCTACTTCTCTGACAGTGCCTTCTTTGAGTCCTCTTCCTCCTGTCATCTCTTAAGATTAAGTCATAGCTAAACTTCTGTGCTCAGGAATTGTTTTATCTTTTCTCTGTGCCCTCTCTCAGCAACAGCAAAAATTCCCCTATTATCAATTCTCAGCTCAGTGGAGCTTGGTGTGACAAATCATTATATGCAGGCTCTTCCTCTCCTCTGAGCTCCAGTCCTACAGGCTATACCTCATATATCTCCACCTCTCTTGCTTTGCCTGCATCTCAAACTCACTATACCTCAAAGTGAATCCTGACTTCTTCCAAAAGCCTCCTGATTTCCTAATTTGAATAATTATTTAAAAACATTTTATTTTAAAGTATTTTTCCATGTTTCCATGTTTCATTTTCTTTCCATTCCCTCTCCACCCCCACCCCCACCCCCACTGGAGCCAATAAGCCCTTCCACTGGGTTATACAAATGCCATCATTTATACCCTAATTTGGTTAATTTTTATACTATTTTTCTATTTCCTTAGATTCAAAATCTCAGAGTCATCTTGTATTTCTCCCTCCTCTAAACCCACTTTTCCTTCAATACTACTTTTCTCCCATACCTCCCTCTCCTGAACCTTGTTGTATCTGGTCATTTGCCAAGTCTTGTAGATTCTCTGCCTTCAATATCTCTCACGTCTATCATTGCCTTCCATGTTCACTGCCACCTCCCCCAGAATCTCTTGACTGAAATATTATAATAAATTTCCAAGTAATTTCCCTGCCCTCTGGTCTTTGCCCATTTTATGCCACCCTTCACACTGCTGACAGATAATTCTAAGTCACAACTGTGATCATTTCAATGCTCTGCTCAAAAAAAGTTGTTACCATTCAGCACAAAGTCCATTCTCTGTAGCCTGACATTGGAGGGTCTTGTTATGACTCCAATCTAACATTCCATCATGGATTGGTGGAGAGGGAGATTCCCTAGGAAGCAGGAAGACCTGAATTCAATTCCTGTTCACGCTGTCTGTCTATAAAAGTCATGCTCAGGGTCCTCAGCAACTCCCTAAAACTACATGTAGCATAGAAGGTGCCAGCCTACATTGGTGGAGGAAATTTCCTCACCTGGGAGTTCGCTATTCATTGGTCCACTCCCTATCTCCCTATTATGCCTCTCCTGCCAAACGGAACAGAAAGGAGAGACTAAATGTATCTAGGACAGTGCAATAACTATTGAGCAATGCCCAAACAATGCATGACTAACAAATCATTTGTGTTGCTATCTATGTTCAACTTAGAGGAAAATATTTCACAGGAGGATGGAAAAAATTCTACCTTCTACCTGCTTCACTCCTCTGTACCCTTTCCCATTGTTGGCTGGTTCACTGTTTAAGCAGAGGAGTCCTCAAATCCATTGGCCATAGAGGGACTCTTCTTATTGAGAATGATTGAAAAAATGCAACCCTGAGAACAATATACTTCATCTCGTGGGTTACCTGTAGAATCCGCAGTAGAGTAAGCTTGCCTGGACTTGGGGATCTCAGAATAATCCAGCCTGCTATACTGCCCCCCTCAAACCATCCTAGTCTCCAGAAGAGGCTCATAGAGTTCCCAGAGTCTCATTGTATGTGCTAAAATCTGAGCTGTCATTAGCTCATTAGACCTTTAGGACTAGTAGCAACATATCAGAATAGCTGCCAACCATCCATCCATCCATCCATCCATCCATCCATCCATCCATCGATTCATATACCCTTCTCCATGTCAGACTCTATATAGTCAGGTGTTATGGAAGAATAGGAAACATGGTTGCTTCTTAGCCTGGGTGAGTAGAAAAGATTGAGGAAATCCAACAGTTTATGAGGCAAGATGTAAAGTATGGGATGTCTTAGCTGATAGTGTTGGAATAGAATATGATTTTGAAGAACTGATACTTTTGCTCCCCCCGACAACTATGCTAAAATGAATTCTGTGCTGCTGAAATCAGAATTAGCTGCCATACTTTCAAAACAAATAGGGAAATGGGGATACAGGGAAGCTTACAAAGATGAAGGCTGTTTTTCATCATCAATGGCAGGGCAATGTAATTTAGACTCAATACCTTAATATCTAAGGTGCTACAAGAGGAAATAAAAATGCATCTTATGAAAGCAAAGACAGGAAAAACAGTGGATCAGATGGGACACACATGGTAAAAATAGGTGCTGGAGGTGACATGCTTTGAAGGCGTAGTAGGAAACATTTTCAAGGGAAAGATACCAAAAGAATGGAAAAAAATCATGAATGGCATTATTTTTCCTAAAAAGATTACTGAGAAGATATGCATAATTACCACTACATGTTTACCTTTTCAGCTTTATAAAATTTTTATGTTAATGATTTATACTTGTATTATTATGAGTCTTGATGAAAATATGAGGGGGGAACAGACAAGCTTTTTTTCCCCTAACTCTTACTTTCTGTCTTAGTGTTGATATTAAATATTGGTTCAAAGGCAAAGGAGCAGAAAGGACCAGGCAATAGGGGTCAAATGACTTGCCCAAGATCACACAACTAAGAAGTATCTGAGGCCAGATTTGAACTCAGGTTCTGCTGAATCCAGGGCTGACTTTCTGTCCACCGAGCCACGTAGATGACCCCAGGTAAACTTTTGCAAAGATTTTTCTATGGTATATTTCATCTTCATACTCACCCCACTGACTAAAAGGGACAGACAGAGACTACAAGAGCTTGCTCCATCTATTGTTTGTCAATTTTTTAAAAATCTAGCTCAGTAGAATAAAATTCACTTAAAGGATATTTTACAAGAGATGCTCCCCATGAACATATTAATATTATATGATATGCAGGGACATCTAAGTGGCTCAGTGGATAGAAAGCCAGGTCCTAGGTTCAAATCTGGCTTCAGATATTTCCTACCTGGGTCACCCTGGGCAAGTCACTTAATCCCAATTGCTTAGCCCTAATATCTCTTTGTCCTTGGAACCAGTACACAGCATTGATTCTAAGATGGAAGGGAAGAGTTTTTTAAAAACTCCAACAAATGCTTAAATTTATCAGCGTCTCAATCTGGAGATCCTAGTTTTTACTGTTGAGATTTAATACTGGAGGCAGCTAGGTGACAGTGGACTGAGAACCAGGTCTAGAGACTGGGGTGTCCTGGGTTCAAATTTGACCTCAGATACTTCATAACTATGTGACCCTGGGCAAGTCAATTAACCCCATTGCCTAGCTCTTACTGCTCTTCTGCTTTAGAACCAATACACAGTATTGATTCTAAGATGGAAGGTAAAGGTTTAAAAATATATTAAAAACATATTTAAAACAATTAAATACATATCTAAATACATAAAAAATTATAAATATGTATGTATCTTTATTAGATATATGTGTGTAAGTATATGTGTGTGTGTGTTTCTGCCAGAGATTGTCACATAACACTCACTTTGGAGCATTCTTACCTCTCTAGATCATTCTGGCCACCCCAAAAATCCAGAAAACTTTTAATATGACAACAACCAGTTGTTTTCAGCAACTTCCCTAGTTTGCACACAAAATTTAAAGAAGCATTTTATTTATAGGTTTAAAAAAAAGGAAAGAAAAACAGAACAGCAGAGTTCCTGGAAAATAATGATATTCATCTTTGAGCAATCTACTCCATGCCCCCTGCCTAATCTTAGTCACTTCCAGTCCTGCACCTCATAGGACTCCCAGCAGTAATTATTTATCACAGTTCATCTGAGTATGACTTTAGTTTTCTGCAGCCCCAGCAGGTGGCACCTGTGCCACTTCCCATTGAAATTTCTCTGATTATCATTAGCCTTTTGCCAGAGAAATGTCCTTGTCTGTCATAGGCACTGTTCTGTCTTCTAGAATTTCCTTGTCTTGGGAGGAACTATCTTTCCCCTGGCTCTAGAAAGACTCACGGTGTATATAATTAGGTTGCAGCAGGTAATCAATGACAAGTTGCAATCAATGAATGTCATAAAAATATTAGGAAGGAAATGTCTAATTGAAAAGGGAAGTGGGTCAGTCATATAAGGAAAACTAGGGATAAAAAACGGACATTCTGAGTGCTGCAGAAGAAGTATTTGAAAAATGTTAGGAGGGCTAGAGAAAAGCCTCCAGACCATCGAACTTGTTCTCTGTGGAATATTTATGGAAGAATATGAAGAAAGATTATATAGGATGAGCAGACATAAATGGATAATGACCTGAATTTTTGTAGGAAGTACCCACATCAATAAAATCTCAGGATTTATCTAAGCAGGTGCCCATCAAAGAGCTAAGGCAAGCAAAAATCTGTTTTCTTCAGAAAAGTTCATCTAGAAGAAAAAATTGGCCACTAAAGGATTTAGGAGTTTCTGGCACTTAGTACATTTCTGTTATCTGGTATCCTTAGTAACTTACCTGTTATCCTGGAAGAAAGTGGGTTCATATAATAAAGATAGCAACTGATATTTTATAAATAACTTTAAGGTCTACATTAGATATATCATCTCATTTGATTGTCACAACAACCCTATAAGGAAGGTGCCATCACTTGCTAAATTTACAAATGAGAAAAAAAGTATTCAGAAAAGTTAATTAACTTATCCAAGAGTAACCAGTTATTAAGTGTCTCAATTTAGAATTAAATATAGGTATTCTGAAACCTGTTCTAGTGTTGTGCAGTTCATCACATGATGCTTAAGTTCTATCACAGTAGTCCTCAAATCCAATAGCTTTAGAAGAGCTCTTCTGAATGAGAATGATGGGAAGAGTGGGATTCTGGGAATAATATACGTCATCTCATGGGCTACCTCGAGAATCCACAGTAAAGTAAGCTTGCCTGGACTGAGGGATCTCAGACCAATTTAGTCCTTTACAACTGCCCTCCAAACCATCCTAGTCTTCAAACTGAGCTAGTAGGGTTCCCTGGATCTCTTTATAGGGTGCTATCCTACATGTCAAAGTTCTTAGAATATATGAGATAATTAGGATCCTACAATTTCCGGAGGCCAATTCTGAAGGAAAGAATAAAAATCATAGACAACAAAGCTTTTTATCAACACATAACAGTGCCATCTTGTGGAGAATGAGCCATGGTTTCATGGAAGTTTCCGCATGCCTCCTTTGCCAAGTTTTTATATTTCAATATAATTCAATAATTGAATAACTAAAAGGACATTTCATTACATGCAATTATCACATCTAAAACGGAATTTAATTTTCCATTTTAAAGGAGTGCTTTAGTTTATTTCAAAGGAAGTTTCTTTGAAATAAGTCAGAGCCCTATATCTCCTCACTTGGCCATGGAAGAAATGCATCAAAGAAGGAGCAAAGGGAAAATCAGCTGCTTTGAGGTTTCATCTTGGCTCGTACTCAGAGTTTTCTTGAAATTTCTGAAGGTCTGCCAACATCACTAGAACCCCCAAGTGCACAAAAGAATCCAGAGTTAAAATCCTCTCTGATCATATAACAGTAAATCAGAAGACTTTTTTTCATTTCTGAAACAAAACTATACGAAAGCTTTAATACACTGTAGAGCAATGTCTTGGGTTTCTTACCAGTTTAAAATAGTATGAAATGTTTTAGAAACATATACAGGAAGTTGGAAAATAATACTAACTTTAGAAAATTTCAACACTTTTTAGGGAAAATGATTTAAGATCTGACTATTTAGCAGAGAAAAAAAATGGTAAAGCAGTTCTATGGAAAACCTTAAAGGTCATGGGCAATAGGTGAGAAAGGAGTCTGTGGTAATGCTATGGGAGTCAGAGTGGTAAGAGACTGTGCCGTGTCATAGGCGGGGAATTGGCATAAGACTCTAAATTAAAGTCCTCCCTTTGACACATGCCAGCTATGTAACTCTGGTCAAGTCTCTTGTCTTCTCGGTGTCGCCAAGAACTCTTTGAGATTATAAATTACTGGTCTGCCTCAAGTGGAGAGAATTTCTTCTAGGTGACTCAGTGGATAGAGCACTGGCCCTAGAATAAAGGAGACCTGTACAAATCCAGCCTTAGACATTTTCTGGTGGTCTGGATCTGAACAAATTACTCACTCTGTCAGCCTCAGTTTCTTCATCTATAAAATGGGGATGATAATAAGCATACTCATTTCCCAAGGTTGTTGTGAAGACTATATAAGAATACTTATGAAGTGCCTTCCAAACCTTAAAGTACTATATATAAATATACATATGTCAGTTATTATGATTAAGATTATTATTATTATGTCACAGGGAAGGAAAGAAAGGAAGGAAGGGAAGAAGGGAGGAAGGTTGTGTGGAGCAAAGAATAGGTTCAACCCTTCTTAAAAGGAGATATGAATTATTAATAATAATAATAATAATAATAATCTCAGAAGAGTCCAAAGTAGAGAAGCTGGTTTGAGAAAGAATTGGAGTTCCAAACAGAGCTGAGACAGTGTCAGTTTCAAGTCTATGGTTTTTCTGTGACATGGTCTCTGGCAGTTGGCAGAGTCAGACTCTCTCTGAGGGCTTGGAGGAGGTAACATCTCTCTCTCTCTCTCTCTCTCTCTCTCTCTCTCTCTCTCTCTCTCTCTCTCTCTCTCTCACTGTCTGAGGTAGAAGTAAAAGGGGGAAAAGACCTGAAGGAGCCCAATGTTTTCCTTTTCCAACTTGGAAAACACTATTGACTATCTATTGCTGTTTTTATAGATTGTTTAAACTCTGAGAAGACCAAAGAAAACCCTGGTCTTTGGTTTGGACTCTGAGTCTGCTAAGGCTCAGAGTCCTAACTTGGTTCTTGCTGAGAATCAGCCAGCTAGCCTTTGTTATTTTTATAACTTGGAGATGAAGTTAGAAATTACAAAGATAATAGTGTTAGTTTAATTAAAATAGTAAAAAATTGGGTTAGTCAGATCAGGAAGGATCAGTATAACCTGTGGAAATAGGAGAAGCAGTTCCTTAAGGAACCAGGGAGGTTTATTTGGGTGGATCTAGAATCCCTTAGAATTAGAAATTCTTTTTTATCCTTATGTTTTCAATAAATATTTTATTTTTTATAACAAGAGTCTCTTTAACATCCTTGTGCCTGGCCCTGAAGAGAAGTTCACCTATGAGCTTCACTTTACTTATATAAACTTTGTAAGCACAGCAAACAGAGTATCTAAATCAGTTTATAACCCATAATCAAATTCATTGCCCAATTTTTTTACACTTTGCTTATTATTTTTACACTGGTCAACAAATTTTGGTAATACTAAAGAAACAAGTTTTTCATATTTCTCTCAACTTTGCTTCAACTCCTTCTTTGTGGCTCAAAGTTTTAAGTGAAGCACAAGTTCTTAAACTTCCCAAATGCTGCATGCCATGCCTTCTCTAGGTAGCTACATTATACAGTGGTTAGAGCCCTGTCCATGAAGTCAGGAAGACCTGAGTTCAAATCCAGGCTCAGATAATTGCTAGCTATATCACCTCAGAGGCAGCTAGGTTGCACAGTGGATAGAAGAGCCCCAGACCTGGAGTCAGAAAGGTCCCTCTTCCCAAGTTCAAATCTGGCCTCAGACACTTTGTAACTGTGTGACCCTGTTTGTCTCAGTTTCCTCATTTGTAAAATGAACTGTAGAAGGAAATGTCAAATCACATTAGCATCTTTTCCAAGAAAACTCCCGATGGGTCATGAAGAGTCAGACATGACTAAAAAAATTACTAAACAACATCAAAAAGTAGCACCTCTGTCTGCCACAGTTTGCTCAATTGTAAAATTAAGATAATAATAGCATCTATCTTCCAAGGCTTTCTGTGAGAATCAAATGAGATAATATTTGTAAAGCACTTAGGATAATGCCTGGCACATAGCAGGAGCTTAATAAATGTTTATTTTCTTTTCCTCCTATGCTTTTAGGAGGAAAGGAGCATGGTACAATGGAAAAGGCATTGCCTCTGGAGTCAGAGGCTCTGGGTTCAAATGTGTTCATGGTGTTTATGATATGGGTAAAACTTGGGCAAATCAACCACCCTCCTAAAGTGTAGATTTCTTTATCAGAAAAATAAGTGTTGGACCAAAGGACCTTTGAGGGACCTTCTAGCTGTCAATCTTATCTTCTCACCTGTTTCTTTAGTGGTATTACTTAGAACTTTCTACTTCTCTCAAAGATTGGAGCCAAACTTACATTTAATTTTAATTGGTCTACTTTATGATCTATTCCTTTGGGTAATGTATATACTTTTAATAAAGCTAACTGGATAAGTAATTATAGGTCACTTAAAATACAACTAACAACCTTTACTCAATATATTCTCTCCAAATAGTAGACTGTTGCTTTAATGTTTTTTCCCATTAATTTCTCAAACTGATTAATTAAAACTATAAGCCAAGATTATTTTTTATCTTTAACCTCAGTGTGCTAGGGATTTATAAATTTTTCGAAGTTGTTAACTGTCATCTACACAGTTAATTCAGCGGTGACCCATTAAAACTGTGCCCATCTGTTCTTGGATCCCAGGGAAAGCTTCAGCTATAATTGTCACATTAACCTTCAGGCCTCCTCCTCCCGCCTCTATTCACTTATAACTGATAACCAAATGTAGGGGGAAGGTGTGAATCTTAGGACAAAAGCCCAGTGGAAATGAGAAGTAAGATAAAGTTTCCACATTAAAGCCTTCAGAGATAGCCAGTCTCTAAAAGCAACAATAATAGTGGAAGTTTAAATAGTGTTTTAAGATGTGCAATTCTTTGTTTTTTCAAAAAAAATATTTATTTATTTTAAAGTATTTTTCCATGATTACTTGATTCATGCTGTCTCTCCCCTTTATCCCTTCCACCCCACCCAACCCCCAGAATCCTGGAGCTGACAAATAATTCCTTTGAGTTATACATGTTTATACATCTAGATATCTATTTCCATATTATTCATGTTTGTAAAAAAGTAATCTTTTAAAACCCAAACCCCAAATCCCATACCCATATAAACAAGGGATAAATCATATGTTTTCTTTTTGTTTTCTACTCCCACAGTTCTTTCTTTCAGTGTGGATAGTATCCTTTACCATAAGTCCCTCAGAATTGTCCTGGATCATTGCATTGCTTTAAGTAGCACCGTCTATTACATTTGATTGTCCCACAGTGTTTCAGTTCCTGTGTATGTTTTCCTGGTTCTGCTTATTTCACTCCTCATCAGTTCATGGAAGCCTTTCTAGTTTTTAGAGAAATCAAGCAGTTCACCATTCCTTATAGCATAATAGTATTCCGTCATCATTATATAGCACATTTTGTTCAGGCATCTCCCAATCCATGGACATATGCTCATTTTCCAATTTCTTTGCCACCACAAAGAGTACAGCTATGAATATTTTTTAACAAATTGGTGAGACACGGTGAGATATATGTGTCTCTTTGTGACCCCATGTGGTATTTTTTTACAAAGATATTAGGATGGTTTGTCATTTCCCTCTCTAACTCATTTTATAGATGAGGAAATGGAGACAAACAGGGTTAAATGATGTGCCCAGGGTCACAAAGCTAATAAGTATCTGAGGCCAGATTAGAACTCAGAAAGATGATTCTTCCAGACTTCAAAACCAACATTCTATCCACTGAGCCACCTAGGTACCACAAGGTTTGCAAAGTCTTTCCAAATATTATCTCAATGTATCCTCACATCAGCCCTGGGGAATAGGTACCATTATTGACCTTATTTTATAGATGAGTAAACTAACGCAGAGGGAGGTTGCATTTCTTGCACAGGTTCAACCAGCCAGGAAATATCTGAGGCAAGATCTTCCTGACTCCAGGTATAATGCTCTGACTCCCACATTACTCTGCTAGGTAATCTGGGTTTAAATTCTATCTCTCACACACAGACTCTGGGCAAATCACTTAATTTGTCACTGCTCTAGGCCACCCACTAAGAAAAAAGTGCTGGTCTGTGTTAATAGAGGGAATTGTCTCACCTAAAAATTCCATATATGAATGAAATTATATATTTTTTATTTATGTTTATTTTTGAAGAGGTTTAATGAATGATTACATTGCTTGATATTTGTTAAGGCCAGAAGAAACAAGTGATCCCCAAAATATAGATTCTATCTCTCATTTATTTATATTCATGATATCTGAAAGTACAGTAATAATAATAATAGCTATCATTTACATAGTGTTTACTGGGTGCTAGGGACTGCACTAAGTACTTTACAATTATTATGTCATTTGATCCTTAACAATAACCCTGTGAGGTATGGGGTGCTATTATTACTCCCATTTTACTGAAGGGAAAATTGAGGCAAACAGAGGTCACACAACTATTAAGTGTCTAATGTCAGATTCTAACTCAGAACTGACTACGAGCCCAGCTCTCTCCAATGTGCCACCTAGCTACTTCTATAGCTGCTGTTCCAATGTCACTATTGCAAGTATTATTATCTCTACTTCATAGAGGAAGTGACAAGCTCAGAGGAATTAAATGATTTTCTCAGAGTTGCAAATCCAGTAAGTGTCACAGTCATTATTCAGATTCCATTCTCTCCAGACACCAGGTCCAAAGTCCTTAACATCTCTAGCATTTAGAGTTTAGAGCTATGTTAGAAGTTCTTTAATATGCCATTGGAGATCACTTAAATAGATTAGGGGTAAATGACCTCAGCAAACTAGTGTTTGATAAACCCAAAGATCTCTGCTTTTGGGACAAGAACTCACTATTTGACAAAAAATGCTGGGAAAATTGGAAAACAGTATGGGAAAAAATCAGGTTTAGATCAACATCTCACACCCTATACCAAGCTAAATTCAAAATAGATAAATGACTTAAATATAAAGAGTGAAATCATAAATAAATTGGGTGAACATAGAATAGTATACCTGCCAGATCTGTAGGAAAGGAATTTAAGATCCAGCAAGAGATGAAGAACATTACAAAATCTAAAATGAATGATTTTGATTATATCAAATTTAAAAGGTTTTGTACAAACAAAACCAATGCAACCAAAATTAGAAGGGAAACAACCAATTGGGAAACAATCTTCATAACAAAAACCTCTGACAAAGGTCTAATTACTCAAATTTATAAAGAGCTAAATCAATTGTACAAAAAAATCAAGCCATTCTCCGATGACAAATGGGTAAGGGACATGAATAGGCAATTTTCAGTTAAAGAAATCAAAACCATTAATAAGCACATGAAAAAGTGTTCTAAATCTCTTATAATCAGAGATGCAACTCAAAACAACTCTGAGGTATCACCTCACACCTAGCAGATTGGCTAACATGACAGCAAAGGAAAGTAATGGATGCTGGAGGGGATGTGGCAAAATTGGTACACTAATACATTACTGGAGTTGTGGAGTTGTGAATTGGTCCAACCATTCTGGAGGGCAATTTGGAACTATGCCCAAAAGGCGATAAAAGACTGTCTGCACTTTGATCCAGCCATGCCACTGCTGGGTTTGTACCCCAAAGAGATAATAGGGAAAAATACTTGAACAAAAATATTTATAGCTGTGCTCTTTGTGGTGGCAAAAAAATGGAAAATGAGGGGGGTATCCCTCGATTGGGGAATGGCTGAACAAGTTGTGGTATCTGGTGGTAATAGAATACTATTGTGCTGAAAGGAATGATGAACTGGAGGATTTCCATGTGAACTGGAAAGATCTCCAGGAACTGATGCAGAGTGAAAGGAGAACCAAGAGAACATTATACACAGAGACTAATACATTGTGGCTTTTCTACTAGTAGCAATGCAATCACCCAGGATAATCCAGAGGAATTTATGAGAAAGAATGCTATCCACATCCAAAGGAAGAACTGTGGGACTAGAAATGCAAAAGAAAAAACATATGATTAATCACATGGTTCAATGGGGATATGATTGGGGATTTTGGCATTAAAAGACCACTCTACTGCAAATATAAATAATATGGAAATAGGTTTTGAACAATGATACATATATAACCCCATGCAATTGCTTGTCAGCTCCGGGAGGAGGTAGGGAGGAGGGTAGGGAAAGAACATGAATTGAGTTTCATGAAACAATAACATTAATTAATTAATTAAAAGACAGATGGAAGAAAAAAATACCATTGGAGCTGTGATTTTGTCCAACCATTATGGAAAACAATTTGGAACTATTCGAAAAAACTATTAAGTTGTACTTACTTTTTGACTGTTATACTTTTACTAGTTTTATGTCCAAAAGAGATCAAAGAGAGAGAAAGTGACTAATATATACAAAAATATCTACAACAGTTCTTTTGGTGGTGGCAAAGAATTAGAAACTGGGAATGCCTATCAATTGGGGAATGACTGAACAAATTGTGGTATATGAATGAAATGGAATACTATGTACTATAAGAAATGATAGAGGGGATTGTAACAATTAAAAATTCTGAAGGACTAGCTTCTGGATAAAAATATCAATTTATTGCTTGGGCTAGCATTAATCAATGAATTAATTGGTCAATGACCTTACTCAGTGATAAAAGACCCCAAAGTTCCCTCCCTTAAGTCCATAAGTACAATTTGGAAACTCATTGTCCTTCCCTTGGACACCCCAAGGCATCACTAAATGGTGAATAGCCCCTATGATCCATCAAGACTCTCAATTCCTCCCCATCCCCTGGTGATGGTGGGCCAGAGACATATAGGTCTCATTCTCCCTCAGTTACTGTGGTGCAAAATCTAGTTCTGCCCTATTATAAGTGTCCTTCTCCAATGATTCTTAAGAGTGGTCTAAAGTCTCATTTATGATGCAGCTAGCATATGCTGGTTAGCTAGATGGAACCTCATAATCCCAATCTCCCATTTTCCCATAGTGGAAAATGCAAGGCATTTCTCTTAATTTCTTAGGAGGAACAAGGGATGAGTCTGAACCTTAATTCAGGACTTAAGAATAGAAATAATTCAATATTATTAAAAAAGCATCATCTCAGGATGGTTCCAAAGAAACCTGGAAAAAAACCTATATGAACTGATGCAACGTGAAGAGAGCAGAATCAGGAGAATAATACAATAACAACAATATTGTAAGAACAATCAACTCTGAATGACAGGAATTCTGACCAACACAATGACCAAAAACAATTCCAAAGGATTCATGATGAAATATGCTATCTACTACCCAGTAGATGGTGGACACAGAGTGAAGACTGAAATATATTTTCCTCCTTCCCTCCCTCCCTTCCTCCCTTTTATCTTCACCCCCTTCCTCTCTCCCTTCCTTCCTTCCAAATTTAGTTTGCATGACAATACATGTTTGTAATAGGTTTTGTGGTTGGTTGGTTTGTTTGTTTTTTGCCTTCTCAATGAGTAGGGAAAGGGAAGGGAGAAAATTTGGGAATAAAAACTAAGGTAAATTAAATTGAAAAAATAAATGATTTCTTAAGTCCATGGAGACAGAAAGGAGAGATTGATAGTAATTTGGGGGCTCAGCAAACTGTTCTTGGAGGTGATGTTTGATTTGGACTTTTAAAAAATGAGTAGGGGGGCAGCTAGTTGGCTCAGTGGATTGAGAATCAGGACTAGAGATGGGAGGTCCTAGGTTCAAATCAGAACTCAGGCACTTCCCAGCTGTGTTACCCTGGGCAAGTCACTTAACCCTCATTGCCTAGTCGTTACTGTTCTTTTGCCTTGCAACCAATATGCAGGATTGATTCTAAGGCAGATGATAAGGGTTAAATGGGTGATATGGAAAGAGACTTCCCATTTTCGAGGTAAAAAATAATTTTCTATGATATTTTCTATTGGGGGGGCAATTCCTCTTCTTAGTACATTTTATAAAATGATCTTTTGTTGCTTTCAAGACTGTGATGCTTCCAATATAGATTTCCTAAGTACTTGGTGTGGTCCTGCCACTCTTCTTCACTGTCTTCATCAGAGACATCCAGTGGACCACATTTGTGTTTAATGGATGGATTTTCATGCACCAGAGCAGCTGAGTATCGTTGAAATCCCTGCACAATTTTCCAAATGAGCTCTATCTCCCTTCCTTCTGGTTGTTCATCATGAGTCCAGTTCATCATGTAGCAGTAGTTCCTGGGTCTGAGATAGCTGCTGCTGCACTTTTGCATTGACTTTATATGTTTATATGTTATATCCTCTGGTAGAGTAAATGTAAGTACCCTGAGAGGAGGGACTCTGTCTCCTCAGGACATGGTGCCAATGAATTGACATTTCAAGCATGGAGAACAGTGTAAACAAAGAGATAGAGGTGAGACACCACAGGATGTATTTAAGGACCAGAGTATTTATGTTTGAATGAAGCACAATGAATACATTGGAAACTGGTATAAAATAAGGCTGGGTGGTTAAGATGGTGATAGATTGTGAAGAGTCCTGATGGATAGTGAAGTTCAAAATTTACTCAATAAATTAATTAGGAACCACTAAAGATTGTTGAGACAGCTAAGTAGCACCATGGATAAGAGCACCCAGCCCAGAATCAGGAAGACTGATCTTCCTGAGTTCAAATCTGATTTCAGACACTTACTAGGTGAGTGACTCTGGGCAAGGCACTGCACCCAGTTTGCCTCAGTTTCCTCATCTGTAAAATGAGCTGGAGAAGGAAATGGCAAACTACTTCAGTGTATTTCATAAGAAAACTCCAAATGGGGTCACGAAAGTAGGATACAACTGAAATTACTGAATAATAACAATAACAATAAGACATATTGATTGAATGATGAGGAAAGTGGAAAGAGAGTGGAAGAAATTCAAAAGATACTATGGAAGGAGATACCAAGATTTCAGTCAGGGGAGACTGAATGTTCATCCTACTGATAGTTAGGAAAATCAGAAGGACCAAGTTTAAGAGGAAATATAATAAGCTCAGTTTTAGACAGGTTGAAGCTTGAAGTAGAGGGGATAGGGAGGAGACACTTCCAAATGGGGAATAGCCTATAGGCAGCTAAGGGAAGATGAGAATGCAGAACTGTAAAGAGAGGTCAAAGTTGATTTTTTCATGATGATTAGTTGATGTCTTATATTATCCCTTAGGACTGGCTCTGGTAATATCAGGAAATAGGCAAATATTAGCGTATGTCTTATGCATCAACTTCTCCAATTTCTTATCAAACCACATTCCCACACCCTTCAGACTACTTCTTCTTCTTTCTTTATCTAGGCTATGTAAAGATTAAAATTTTGGGAAACTGAGGCAAGATAGAAATTAGTTTCTCTCTGCAAGGAGTATTATATTTTTATGAGGTTTATTAAAGGTTAAGGATTAAAGAAAATACAGAATAAGAGAGCACATGTCTAGGCCAGAGAGGCCTAGACAAGATAACCTCACATCATGAAAGAGATGCGTCTACTCCAAAACGGAAGTCGAAAAGAGCCCGAGCCTATTTACAACCAGGTTTAAATACCCCATCCCGCTCTCTGCCCAGGTGAGAATTCAGTGAGATTAGAGAGCATTCTGGGGAAGTGGAGCAGGGATTTCTAGGGATTGAAGTCCTGGATTCAAGTCTATTTTTTACAGCTACCTCCAATTCCAACATAGTATTGTTCTCATATAGGTGCTAATTAATGCTTGATTAATGAAAATTTATAAGGATTTAAGGTATCATAGAGCTCCTAGGTGGCTCACTTGATAGAGTGATGGGCCTGGAGTCAGGAAGTCAGGAAGTCTTAAGTTCAAATCCAGCTTAGATACTTACTAGCTCTGTGACCCTTGGGGTCAAGTCATTTAACCCTGTTTGCCTCAGGTTCCTCATCTAGAGGAGATGGAAAAACCACTCTAGTATCTTTGCCAAGAAAGCCTCTAGGGTAGGTAGATGGAGCAGTGGAAAGAGCATCTGGTTTGCAGTTGGGAAGACCTATGTTCAAATCTGGCCTCAGACACTTCCCAGCTGTGTGACCCTGGGCAAGTCACTTAACCCTCATTGCCTAGCCCTTACCACTCTTCTGCCTTAGAACCAATACATAGCATTGATTCCCAGACAGAAGGTAAGGGTTAAAAAAAAAAAGAAAAAAGAAAACCCTTGAAAGGTTTCCTAAAGAGTCTGACATGACTGAAAACAACTAAACAAAGGCAACAACAATAATGTATTCTCTCTCAATATTGGTATTTTTAACCTTTTTAATTTTTTGTATCATAGGCCCATTTGGTAGTCAGGTAGAAGTCCAGCCAAAGGTCCTTCCAAGAAATAATGCTTTTAAATATGCAGGATAACAAAAGAAACCAATTCTATTGAAATATAACCAAAATATAATTAATTAAGAACCTCTGTCTAAGTTGGGGCATAGTATACAAAGTGTTATCCATAGCATATATCCTCAGACTTTTTTAATGTATTTACTCTCCAAGGCCATATAAGTCAATTAGATCACAGAGTTGAGATTTGAATCCAAGTTTTCTGACTCTATAGTACTTTTTTTTGGAAATTAAGTTTTTATTGATATATTTTGATTTTCTGTTACCTTAATTTCCCCCAGTACCACTCTCTCCTCTCTCAGACAGCCATACCATATAACAAATAATATTTTAAGGGGAAAAAATCAGCATAATTGATCAATACATTGAAAAAGGGGGCAGCTGGGTGGCTCAGTGGATTGAGATCCAGGCCTAGAGATGGGAGGTCTTGGGTTCAAATCTGGACTCAGATTCTTCCTAGCTGTGTGACCCTGGGCAAGTCACTTAACCCCCATTGCCTAGCTCTTTCTACTCTTCTGCCTTGGAACCAATACACAGTAATGATTCTAAAATGGAAGGTATGGGTTTAAAAAAAAACATCAAAAAAATCTGAAGATACATGCTAAGTACAACACTTTCAGGCTTGCCACCTCAGCAGGATAGGAGTGTTTCTTATTATAGCTCTTATTTTGAGCCATGCCAAACCTTTCTTTTGTACTATACTGCCTTTATTAAAGAGCTTTTCATCCAAGAAAGCCATCTCTAAGTCCTCATTTTCCGGTCTGGGCTGCTTTGATTAAATCTGGAATATTAATTACAGTATTGATTTGTGTAGTAACACAATAAAAATCACTAGGGACCATTGTTTAGGATATTTTTTTCAAAGTAGCTTATTGAAAGTCAAACTATTACTTCTTTCAAGACAATGACTTCCTAGTGATCTGCTTACTCTAGATGGGAAATGAGTTGCAACGCAAGCAAAAACGGCCAACGCTCCAAGCTGGAATCTTTGGGCATGAGGGTCACCATCACTGGCCCCCAAGCACAAGACAGCGACTTCTGTTTTCTTGTTTTCCATACACCCCGGGCAACATTGTCACTACAAATTATTAGACTGAAATCGAACAGCTCTTGAGGGGGGAAAAGTAGCTGATAATGTCATTTTGAGACTGAGAAATATTTGCCCAGCCCTTTGATTTAATCTGTATTTTTATTTAATGTTTAATTGGCGAGAAAATCATAAAGACAAATTTAAATGCTTGCATCGATAACCTTGTCACAGTGCCCGAACAATCATTTATCATCATTATCTGGCGTTCTTGCAGCCAGCAGACTTCATAGGAAAGCAAGCACTGAGACTGATGAAAGAGAAGGGGCTCAAACGGAGATTGGTCTACCTCACCTTGGAGACAGATCATGTGGATCCAGAGGGAAATGAAAGCATCTGGCATGATGGCAAGGTAAGTCCTGCACAGAGCATGTGACGAAGAGCCCGCAAACCAACTGGGTTTCAAGTGGTTTTAATTTAGGTTGTGCTGCCGCTCTCCTTGGTGGCAAGTAGCGCACAATTGGGCAGCAGGCATATAATTTATGGACTGACATGCGAAGACACAGAGAAGAACGGAACACGGATGAAAATGGAAAATAATAATAATTCTGGAAACTTTGGAACACCGCGTGCCCGGATTAAAGGAAACAAAAGCTATGACTAAAACTCAGAGGACCGAGAAAGGTCTTGTCAGCACGGAATCTAGAAACCCCAAACTTGTAGCCTAGTAAGCTCTGATGAACCCCAAGTTTTAGGACTAGCTTGGAAGTTGGAGACCCCAAAGCTGGTACTTGTTCTCTGTTCCCGTGAGAATCCACCCTGAAGGGAATCACAGGCTAGCAGATTCAAACTGAATAATGGAGCCTATGGAAAATGACAATCCACTGGAGGTGGAGCCTAAGCCAAGGCGGAGTTCCTCTTTAGTGCAGCAGGCAGAGTGTCAATCTCCTAAACTGAAGGTCCTGAGTTCGATCCCCAAAAGGGGAATGTGGTACAGTGTGGAAGCTTCTAAGGCAAAATGAGTCGCGCTAGCGGTCATTTACCGTACTACGGTCTATTATTCAGTCTGAAACTGCTAGCCTGAGATTCCCTTCAGGATGAATTCTTACAGGAACAAGGAAAAAGTACCACCTTTGGGGTCTCCAACTTACAAGCTAGCCCTAAAACTTGGGGTTCATCAGATCTTACTGGAAGTTTGAGGTTTCTAGATTCCTTGTTGGAGAGGCTGAATAGTCCTCACCTTCCCTTCCCAGATCTGAGGGTAAAAACTGAACAAATGCACCAGAGGTCTAGAGCTGAACTGAACTTTGGAAGTCCCTTTTACTGAGGGGAAACAATGGGGGACAGAAGTGAACTGATTTATCTTTTTTTTTTACCTTTATCTTTTGTCTTAGTACTAACTATTGGTTCCAAGGCAGAATAGTGGTAAGGGCTAGGCAATGAGTTAAGTAACTTGTCCAGGGTCACACAGCTATTAAAGTGTCTGACACTACATTTGAACCCAGGACCTTTCTTCTCCAGTCCTGGCACTCCATCCATTGATCCACTTAACTGTTCCTGAAGTAACTCATCTAAGGATACACATGTAGCCAAAGGCATATCAGAGATTCAAAATCAGGTCCTCTGAATCCAAATCCCTAGAGTCTATTACAGTACTTGCCCCTTTGTAGGTACTTTGTAGGTAAATGTTTGTTGACTGGCTGACAAATCTAACATTTGATTTTGGGGGAAACTTGGGGTTTTTACTCTCTGTTATAAATGAGCCTTCAGAAGGAGATCATTTTCATCAGAGAGACTTGACATTTCATTGGTATGAGGGAACTTTCCCCTTCCTTTCTTTGCTAATATGATTCAGCACCCTTTTCTGCAATTTATAGTCAGAATTGTCCAGAGGAATGAGAGAGAAGCAAGGGTCATACAGACAGTGTGTGTTCAGGGTAGGTCTTGAACTCAGGTCTACCTGGTTCCACAACTGGCTCTCTTTCCTTTATTCCACACCGACTCTCATAATTCTTATCTTTGTACATAAAGATGAAACATTTGGAATCAGACTTGTGAAAGTAATGTCATAGCTTGTTTCCATAGCAACTCATTATTATAGGGCTGTGGGTAGACAGCCGGGGGCAACAGGAAACGAATTCTGCCAGGGAAGAGTGAAGTGGAGATAACTGATTTCTGCAGAAGTGGTGACATGGCATGATTCTTGCCTTGGATGATTTACATCTGGCACATATGCCCTCTTTGTAGATTATAGAATGGGCAGCAGTCAGAGAGCTCTCTTTTTTTCCTGGAGCACAATTTTCTTTAAGTTAGTGTTTGAAATCTCAGTTTCTTGATGTGTCCAGACTCAAAGCATGAGGTTTTCACTCATGACTCTTAGACCTTTTAGGACAGCTAGGAGGATCGGTGTAGAGCACCAGGCCTGGAGTCAGGAAGAACTGTGTTCAAATATGACCTTAGATACATCCTAGCAGTGTGACCCTGTGAAGTCACTTGTCCCTGTCTGCCTCAGTTTCCTCATCTATAAAATGATCTGGAGAAGGTAATGACAAACCATTCCAGTATTCTTGCCAAGAAAATCCCAAATGGGGTCTTAAAGAGCCAAACACAACTAAAATGTCGCAACAAAAACAATCTAGACCCTATCGCAACACTGTATTTATTTACCTCCTCCCTATTCTACTCATCCAAGGAACTGATCTTTCTGTTGATATCCTCTGTCCACTCCTCCTACTCCTTGATTATAACAATCCTTTTCATCCACTTCATCATTTTTAAAGCACCTACTACTGCATGACAATTTTTGTGTTAGGAACAAAGATGAACAAAGAAAAAGGATAGACTGAATTCTCAAGAAGCTTATTTTTGAGGGAGAGAAAGAGAAAACTAGAGAATATTTCCATAGGTAAAATGTATGGTAGACAATAGAACTCTAGAAATATTGTAGGAATATCTGACCCAGATGCAATTCTTTCTCTCCTATGAAGAATTCCCAGATGACATAAAACAAGAAAATGTGCAGGAATTTTGAGCCCAGAGACAAGAGTTTGGGAATATACAAGATCATGTTGGAGGAGGGAAGAGGGGAGAATGGGTAGGAGAGATGGGAGGAGATACTACATTTCCCTGTTTTATTAGAGTTGTTTATAAGCTCCTATTTTGTGTTAGTCTATATCTGTTATGGGAAACACAAAGCCCAATTAATGAAGAAACACTTATTAAGACTAGCCAAATATTGTTTTTATTATTTTTTTCACAATATTTTATTGATTTTTTAAAAGAATATTTTTCCACCGTTATATGATTCATGTTCTCTCTCTCCCCTCTTCCCTCCATACTCCCAGAGCTGATAAACAATTCCACTGGTTCATATATGTCCTATTATTCAAAACTATTTCCATATTATTCATTTTTGTAGTAATCTTTTAAAAAACACAACCCCAAAACATATACTCATAAAAACAAGTGATAAATGATAAGTTTTTCTTCTGTGTTTCTACTCCCATAGTTCTTTCTCTAGATGTGGATAGCATTCCTTTTTATTAGTTCCAAAATATTGTTCTTGATTATTGCTTTGCTATCAGTAGCAGAGTCTATTACTATTACAATGTTTCACTCTCTGTGTACAGAGTTCTCCTGGTTCTGCTCATTTCACTCTGCATCAGTTCATGGAGGTTTTTCCAGTTTTTGTAGAAATCAAGCAGTTCATCATTCCTTTCAGCAAATAGTATTCCATCACCAACATATATCACAATTTTTTCAGCCATTCCCCAATCCAGAGACATGCCCTCATTTTCCAATTTTTTGCCACCACAAACAGCACAGCTATAAATATTTTTATACAAACTTTTTTTTAATCTCTTTGGGATATACATCTAGTAGTGGTTTAGCTGGTTCAACGGGCATGCGGTCTTTTAAAGCTCTTTGGGCATAACTCCAAATTGCCTTCCAGAATGGTTGCATCAATTCACAACTCCACCAGCAATCTAGCCAAATATTGTGCTAGGGGCTGGGTTGTTTTTGTGGTTCAGTAGTTTTTCAGTCATGTTGACTCTTCATGAGTTTTTCCTAGCAGAGATACTGGAATGGTTTGACATATCCTTCCCCAGATCATTTTATAGATAAGGAAACTGAGACAAATAGGATAAGTGACTTTTCCAGGGTCACATAGCTCAAGAATATGAATATTCCTGACTTTGGGCTGGATACTCTATCCACTGTGTTACCTAGTGATTTCTTTTGAACAAGATGTACTTGGTAAATGATTATTGGATGGGAATTCCAGTTTGCTATTTCCTAGCTGTGATGTAACCTTAAACAAGTCACTTCACCTTCTCAGGTACTGAGTATACAAATAAAAAGATGAAACAGTCACTGTCCTCAAGGAGTTTAAAGTCTATGGAGTGATCTCATAAGCTCCCATTGAAGTACATAGAAGTATATGCAAATACACATACAGTAAATACTAGGTAATTTTCTTGTGGGGAGGCACTCAGTAGCTAAGGGGATCAGGAATTGTCTCACTTAGGAGATGATGATCAAGAAGAGATTTGAACTAAGAATTTTAAGAAGTAGGGGTGAAGAGGGAGTACATTCCAGGAATAAAGGATCAATTGTGACAGGATATAATACCAAGCAAGAAAAGTTTGACTTGAGTGAAGAGTATGTGAAGGGGAGTAGTGTATATAATAAGGCTAGAAAGATAGGTTGGACACAGATTGTTGAGGGTTTTAAATGTCAGATAGAGGAGTTCATATTTGATAGTGAAGGTAATGGGGAGCTATTGAAGCTCATCGGAAAGGAGAGTGAGAGAGTCTGCCCTATGCTTTAATACTATTGCTGTGGCTACTATGTGGAAGATGGATGAGAGAAGGCAGAGACTTGAGGCATTATAACCAATTAGGAGAGTCTTATAGAAATAGGAGAGGCCTGAAGTAAGGTGGTGGTAATCTAAGAGGAAAGATGCCAAAAATGTTGTGGAAGCGGTATCAATAAGAGTTGGCAATGGATGTGGGATGAGGGAGAATGAAGAGCTGAGGAGGATGTTGGGTATCTGGATGTCTAGAAGGATGGTGGATGCTTCCCATGGAAATAGAAACTTAAAAAAATTTTTTTTTACTTTTTTTCCAGGGATTGGGGGGCAAGGTAGAGAAGATGAACTCTGTTTGAAACTTACTATGTTTGAGGGGGAGCTAATTGGTTCAGTAAATTGAGAGCCAAGCCTAGAGACCAGAGGTCCTGGATTCAAATTTGGCTTCAGACACTGCCTAGCTGTGTGTTCCTGGGCAAGTCATTTAACCCACATTGCTACTCTTCTGCTTTGGAATCAATACACAGAAATAATTCTAAGACAGAACGTTTTTAAAAAATTAAATAAATAAAAAAGAAATGTGTTTGAGATGTCTGCAGGACATCTCTTTCAATATCTATTGATTTAGTCAATTAATCAAAGGACACAGTGAAAGGGTAAGGTCTTTCCAGAAAGGGAAGTCTAGCCAGGTCGTCCACTTTAGTTAAGATCAGTTTCTTTGGAGTAGGAGGCACTTGGTAAATGATTGAATGGAAATCCCAGTTTGCTCCTTTCTAGCTGCAGAGTGACCGACCTTAAGTCATTTTCCCTTCTCAGGTTCTCAATATTCTCATTTGTAAAATGAGGACTGTTGGAAGGACGACCTCTAAGACTCCTTCCCTCTTTTGTAAGGTTTTTATTCTTTTGTTCATGAATGGACTGGACATCATGTCACACTGAGATGAGGCATATACAATCACCAAAGGAAGGGTGATATTTGAGGGCCTTTTCTAAAGTCACCTACCCTGTATTTGCCTCAGATAACTTATTTACTTCTAAGGTAATAACGCCTGCCAAGAAAATCCCATGGGTAGCTCTGGTTTATGGGGTCATGATGATTCAGCCATGACTGAACGCCTGAACAACTACTGAAGTCAGCTTCTTGTGGGCAAAGAAGGATTCCTTTTCATCTTTGAATACCCAAAACATAGCATAGAGCCTGGCATGTAGTAAGTTCTTTTTTAAAACACTTTCTGAGATAGTTTTCCATTTGGAAACTGGGTTCTCTCACTCAGCACCTTGGTGAGGAAGAACTAGGACAATGGGTCCACCTAAAGCCATACTGAGCACTGGGGTGACATGATGGATAGTAAGTAGTGTGGGCTTGGGGCAAGGATCTTAGCCTTCACAATCCCTTCCAATTCTAAATCTATAAGTCTATCAAATCAGTTTATGCCTAGGAGGCTACCATGTTCTTATAAGTCAGAATCATACCTCCCAAAATCATAGAGTTTAGATCTTAAAGAGCATCTACCGGTAATCTAACTTTGGGTAGAATTTAAAGCTCAGAAGAACTTCAGAAGAGTTAAAGCTATTATTCTGGATCTTATAGCTAACTGAGGGCTGCCAAAGTGATTTTCCTAAGGTTTGGGTCCAACCATGTCACCCTCTTACACAATAAACTCCTCTGGCTCTCCATACCTCCAGGATCCAATAGAAAATCCTCTATTGAATATATATTATATATAAATAAAAAAATGAAAGACTTTATGCACTAGATATAGTGCATAAAGTCTTTCATAACTTAGCTCTCCTCTGTCTTCCCAATTTTCTTACCCCTCACCCCTCCATAGTGTTTTATTCAGGGTCATTGCCCTCCTCGCTAGCTCTCAAGCAAGATGCTCTACCTTTTGGCTCTGGGCATTTTCTGTTATCCCCCATACCCAGAATGGTCTTCTTCTTCATCTCTATCTCTTGATGTCACCGCGCTCCTTCAAGTCTCTGCTCCAACGCCACTTTCTCATCTTTCCCCATCCCTCTTAATTCAAGTGCCCTCCCTCTATTGATTATTTCCCTCCGGTCCCGTGGGGTCTACGGGGCATCGGAGGAAGACTAGCCCCTCCGGGATGAAGGCTGAACCCTTTTCAGGGCTGTTTATCCATTTATCACCCAACGGTAAGTTTAAAAATTAATACACGATAACTCCAAGTATCATATTTAATAAGATGTATTAATAATAACTAAAATAAAAAGCTACAGTAAAAAGGGAGCGAACTGAACTGGGGTCAGGAGAGAAGAGTGAGAGGCGGGGCTACACACAACTATATACGTTATGCAAGGAGGTCAGGTGGGGATGAAAGAGGAAAGGGATGCTGGGAGATGTAGTTCAAAGGTACGAAATTTTCTATTTATACACAACCCTCCCTTGTGGTCCCAAGAAGGTGTCACTTGCTCAGAGGCCACAACCTGGTAAAACTGTCTCAACAGATGGGCTAAATAGACCTCAGTGGTTAGATGGAATTTCTACCTTAGGCTTGTGAAAACTCTCCCTAACAGGAGTAGTGGAGGAAGGGGGCAGCTGGGTGGCTCAGTGGATGGAGAGCCAGGCCCAGAGATGGGTTCAAATATGGCCTCAGACACTTCCCAGCTGTGTGACCCTGGGCAAGTCACTTAACCCCCATTGCCTGGCCCTTACTGCTCTTCTGCCTTGGAGCCAAAACACAGTATTGATTCCAAGACAGAAGGTAAGAGTTAAAAAATAAATAAATAAATAAATGCTTATTGATTGGCTGATTGACTGGGGGCAAAACTGACCCCAAAGTGTCTTACCTCAAGGCCCATGCCCTTTCTATAGGATTTTCCCAAGCCAGTCAGTTTAGTTCTATAACCCAAGGGAAATGTAGAGAACTCTGAGAAAATCCAAAGGAGAGTGACTAAGATGATTAGCAGGCTGGGAAATGGGACCTTGGAGAAAAGCTTAATGAATTAAAATTATTCAGATTGGAGAAGAGAAGGCTGACAATCAGTTTGATAGCTATGTTAAAGTATATGAAGGGCAACCATAAAAGGAGTGACTGAGATGATCTGAAAATCCACTGAGGATGGAGAGGGAATGGATTTAATTGAATCTGGAAGTGGTTAGGAAAGAACAAGTTAAAATTTAGGTTGAGAAATCTTTTTTCCCTAAAGATTTTTTTTAAAATGAAACAAACCATGCATGCAAATTAATCTGGGACCAGGAAGATCTGAAATAATTAAACCTTGGTTAAAAGATAGCAGCTTAGGCATGGCTAGGTAGCACAGTGACTAGAGCATCAAGACTGTAATCTGGAAGATATGGGTTTAAATTTGACCTCGGACATTTCATAGTTTTGTGACCCTGGCCCAGTCACTTAACTACAATTGCCTAGCCCTTACTACTCTTCTGCCTTAGAATCAGTACTGATTCTAAGGCAGAAGGTATGGATTAAAAAAAAGAAAGAAAGATAATATATCATCTTGTGAAAAGCAGTTAAATATTTTTTTTTCCTTTAAAACCCTTACCTTCTGTCTTGGAATCAATACTGTGTTTTGGTTCCAAGGCAGAAGAGTGGTAAGGGCTAGGCAATGGGGGTGAAGTGACTTGCCCAGGGTCATGCAGCTAGAAGTATCTAAGGCAAGATTTGAATCCAGGACTTCCCACCTCTAGATCTGATTCTTAATCCATACAACAGACTCCTTTAATCCCACTCTGATTTAGCTTTCCTCCCCTCTCAATTTCCACCCTGTGGTTAACTAATCTTTTCTGAAATCCTTCACACCCTTGTAGCTCCATTTCTTATCCATTGCTCATCCCTGGTTTACTACCACCATCTTTCTCCCTCTTCTCCCACTCAGGTGCTCCGAACAGAATAGTAGGAAATCACTTAATGATGCCTGGAGCATGCTATTAATTTAGATTATCTGTCTTCAATGGGGCCCTCACTGCAGCAAGGCAGCCCTTTTTATTTCTCTTGAATTGATTTCATATTTCACCCCCCCCCCCAGATACTCTTCCAAACCTCTTCTCTTCCTTAAACATCCTGTCCCACTCCTTCCCCCCATCTACTCTCCTGTAAACCTTGTTCTACTGAGAAAGATGAGGTTGTTCACTGAGTTTCTTCTTCTGTTCTCTTCCGATCGAAGCCCTTCAACATCATCTCCCATGCTTTCCTCCTTTCTTTCAGTCTCCTGTGATGACATGGCCCTTCTCTTTGCTAGTCTAACCTTTCTAAAGAAATGCCTTTAATCCTTTTTCCTTCTGTTTTCAGAAGATTGGCCCCTTTCCCCCCTAAGTGTCAACTGCTCTTCAGCTATGATTTTCTTTACTGCCACTGTAAGACTCCCCCAAGTGCTTCTCACTCTTAAACAAACAAACACCCCAAACCTTCAAACCCCATATTTTTCTTCCTTTTCTGAGCCAAACTAGAAAAATACTGGTTACATGGTTTGCCTCTATTTCCCTGCCTCTCCCTAACTCTTTAACCTTTTGCTTCTGACCTCATCTCCAACTGAAATTGCTCTCTTCAAAGTTCCCAGCAATGCCTTAATTGCCCAGTCTTTTCTAACTCCTCATTCCTCTTGACTTCTCTGCTCCATTGACATTATTGGTCACCCTTTCCTCCCAATTCCTTCATTTTCATGAAACAGCTTTCCTGATTTTCCTAACTGTCTAACTGCTACTTCTCAGTTTCCTTTGCTGGCTCACTATCCATATCATAACCTTTAACTATGGGTGCTCCTCAAGGTTCTGTCCCAGTCCTTATAGGCAGCTAGGTGATGCAGTGGATAGAAAGCTAAACTGAGTTCAAATGTGGCCTCAGATACTGCCTAGCTATGTGATTCTGGCTAAAACACTTAACCTCCTTCAATCTCAATTTCCTCATCTGTAAAATGGGGATAATAATAGCACCTACCTCCCAGGGTTGTAAGGATAAAATGAAATATTTGTAAAGTGCTTTGCAAACTTTATTTTTTTCCCCAGTATTTCAAAAATTTTATTTATTTTTAATTGATCCCTTTTATTTTTACATAACATTCCTCTCCAAGAATGCTTATTCCCCTCCTTAATGCAAGGAATAAAGGATTCTGGGATACCATGATTTTTTTAAAAAGAAGAGAAAATCACAATTCATTCAAATCAGGCAGTTCATGGACTCTGACAGCAGAAGCAACATTCCACATCTATAATCCCCTATCCCTGCCACAAAGGAAGAAAATACATTTTCTCATCTCTTTTTTTTTTCAACTCTTATCTTCTCTCTTAGAATCAATACTGAGTATCTGTTCCAAGGCAGAAGGGTGGGACAGGCTAGGTAATTGGGATTAAGTGACTTGCCCAGGATCTTTGCAAACTTTAAAGTATTCATCAAAGCTATTTATATTATCACTATCATCATCTTTCCTTGTGCTATATCTCTTGTGAACCCTTCAGCTCCCTGAGTTTAATTATCTCCTCTATGCTTATGACTCTCAGATCCAAATATCCAGTCCCACTCTCTCTGTTAAGCTTCATTCCCTCCATTGCCTATTGAACATTTCAAACCAGATGTCCAGGAGACATCTCAAACTCAACGGGTCTTGTTATCTTTCCCCTAAATCCACTCTATTTATAAATGTCCATATTTATGTGAAAAGCATTACCTTTCTTCCTGTTTCCCCAATTTATGATCTTGGCTTTATCCTTGACTCTTCCTTCACCCTTACCTCAGATATCCCCACATCCTGTCAGTTGCCTAATCTTGTCATTTCTACCTCCATAACATACTGTAACCAGCTTTTTCTCTCTTCTCCCACAGTTCTCTCTTGTCTAATCTGATGAAATAACTCCCTAATTGGTGTCCTTGCTTTAAGCCTCTCAGCCTTAAGAGGCTGCTCTATTCTCCATGCAGCTGTAAAATCATTTTCCTAATGTACGGAACTGACCATATTACTCCACTTCTCAATAAACTCCAGTGGCTTTGGATTACATCCATGATAAAATGTTATTTCCTGGTTTGATCCCTCACAACCTGAGCCAACCAACTTTCCAGCCTTTTAGACATGAGTAGAGATTACAGGCAGAAGCTCGTAGATAGAGAAACATTGAAGATTACTGAGAAATACAATTGTGGAAGCAATTTGCCAGGAGACATTAAAAGATGGTGTCAATGTGGAAATGTTAACCTTGGTAAGGGGGAGGGAAACCTCTTCATCAGAGACTGAAGTCTCCGCAGACAGATAAAAATGAAGATGATATTAAGAGGTTTTGAAATGTAGCGTAGGGGAGAATTGCAAAAGATCTTTGTTTCCTCAATAATGTATAAGAGAAGGCCTTCTGAGAGGATGGGAAGAGACTTGAGGAAGGAAGTGAAATTTGGGAACACTTTCTTTGCCGCCTATAATAGAGTATAGTAGGAAAGGGTGAAAGTATTGCCTTTTTGCAATGAGGACCCAGTTGGGATTATATACCATGAGTCTGTAGTGTGTCCAATCTGCGGGTACTTGCTACTTTCAAGGAACTATGTTGAGCATTAAAGATACAAAGAAAAGTAAAAATATGGTCCTTCAAGGACCTCACTTTCTAATTCAGGAGAGAACTTATAAATAATTAGGTACATATAAGATATGTACAAGGTAAATGGTAAGAAGTCTCAGAGAGAGAAAACACTAATAGTGGAGGGTGGATGGAGAGTGGGGAAAATCTCTTGAAGAGGGCAGGATTTGACTATTTGAATATTGAAGGCAGCCAGGGGAGTCAGAAGTCGGCATCGAGGCATAATGGCCTTCCTAGCATGGGGGACAGTCAGTGAAAGAATTGAAAGATGTGGTATGTCTGAGAAACATGAAGAAAACTAATATTGCTGGATCATAGAGTTTATGGAGGAAAGCAATGTATAGAAGACTAGAGAGGTAGGGAGAGACTAGGGTTGTAGCAGCTTTAACAGCCAAACAAGATTTTATATGTGATCCTAGAAGTAACAGAAGCCATTGGAATTTATGGAGTAGGGGAGGGAAGACATGGTCAGGCCTGAGCTGTAAGAAGATTACTTTGGTAGCTAAGTGGAAAATGGACTGGAATGGAGAGAAGCTTGAGGCAAGGAGAATGATCCAAAGATTATTACAATTGTTCAGGTGTGAGATGATATGGACCTGTGAATAGAGATGGAGACATATAATAGAAAAGTTGCTTAGGTAGAAATGATAGAATTTGGCAACAGATTAGCTATGATAATCACTGAGGAGTGAAGAATGACTTCTATGCTGTGAACGTTGGTGATTGGGGCAGTTAGATGACTTCCTCCAGTATGTGAGTAGGAACAGAGGAGTCAGATGGTAAGAGAAATTCAGGGCTGGGGTTTGGCAAAACACAAACAGTGATAGATCAAGGGAGCGAGGGATACAACAAGGAGAACAAAGTAACACTGAACTGTCAAGATTGGATGGAAGACATGGGAAGCCAGAGCAAGGAGAGTGGGGGGTAGGTAGTAAACCTGAGAGGTTATGGGATTGGAGGTCACAATAAGGATGAAGAAAAGATTTAAGATGAATGAGGCACAGGTCAAGATGGAATGATAAGATATTATAGGTAGATAAAGTAATTTTGGAATTCTGGATCATGGATGTGGAACACTCGTGGGTGACAAGAGTATAGATCTAAGCTATTGGGATAAGAAATCACTATTTACTAAAAATTTTTGGGACAACTGGAAAGTAGTTTGTCAGAAACTAGGTATAGACCAATGTCTTATACCACTCACTAAGATAAGATCAAAATGGATACATGATTTAGACATAAAAGAAAATATCATAATCAAATTAGAATAGGGAAAATATTCCCTATCAGATTTATGGATAGAAGAGGAATTTGTAAATAAATAAGAGATGGAGAGCATTGTGGGATGTACAGTGGATGATTTTGAGTACATTAAACTAAAAAGGTTTTGTACAAATAAAACAAATAATGCCAAGAAGGCAGAAAATTGGGGGAAATTTTTCAGTCATTCACATGTCTCAAATCTAAGATATAGAGAGAATATTGTCAAATTTATGGGAATAAAAGCCATCCCTCAGTTGATAAATGAGCAAAAGTTGTTAACAGTTTTCAGATGAAGAAATCAAGGCCATATATAGGTATATGAAAAATTACTCTAAATCTCTACTGATTAGGAAACAATTTTGAGATATCAACCCAGTCACATCAGATTGGCTAAAATTACCAAAGGGAAAAATGACAAATGTTGCAGGGGATGTGGAAAAGTGAAGACACTAATGCCTTGTTGGAACTGTGAACTGATACAATCATTTTGGAATTATGCCCAGAGAGCTATAAAACTGTGTATACCCTTTGATGCAGCAATAACATTGCTGGGTCTATTTCCCAATGAGATCAAAGTAAAAGGAAAATAATTTGTTATGTTCTAAAATATTTATAGCAGTTTTCCTTGTGGTGGCAAAGAACTGGTAATTGAGAGAATGTCCATCAATTGCAGAATGGCTAAACAAATTGTGGTATATGATTATGATAGAATACTACTATACCATAAGAAATAATGAGCAGATTAATTTTTTTAAAGCCTGAAAAAATCTGCATGAGATAATGAGGAGTGAAATAAGTAGAACCAAGAGAGCACATATGTAGCTACAGATTTAATATTTGAAGAGTAACTTGTGAATATTCACCTCTAGAGAATGAACTGAAAAATGGAAACACAAGCATAATTTATATATACATATCTATTTGCTGGATTATGCCACTGGTTTTAATTGAGCCAACTAGAACCCTGTTTCAGAGAAAGGCTGGGAAAGGCTTTTATAGTGTGGAAGGGGAGAGAGTGATTGAGATACCTGGAAATAAGTTCTAGTAATAAAAATATTAATGAAAAAGAATACAATAGGACATAAATAGTAGGGCATAAAAGTCTCATAGCCAAATGCAGAAAAGCAGAAATATTAAATGCATCCTTTTCAGACCATAATGCTATAAAAATTACACTCAACAAAGGGCTATAGAAAAAACAACAACTAAAAATTAGTTGGAAGTGAAATACCTCATCCTAAAGAATGAGTGGGTCAAAAAACCAATCACAGAAACAATTTCATTAAAAAAGAATGATAAAAAGGAGTTGACACACCAAAATTTCAGGGATACAATAAAAGCAGTACTTAAGGAAAAAATTATTTATCTAAATGCTTATATCAATAAATTAGAAAAAGAGCAGATGAAAGAATTGGGTACATAAAAATTTAAAAAAGAACTAGAAAAAGAACAAATTAAAAATTCCCAATTAAACATCAAATTAGAAATCCTGAAAATCAAAGGCGAGATTAACAAAATTGAAAGTAAGGAATTAATAAATAAGACAAAGAGCTGGTTTTATTAAAAAAAAACTACATTGACTAATTTGAACCAAAAAAGTAGAAAATCAAATTACTAGTATCAAAAATGAAGTGTGAATTCACAACCAGTGAAGTGGAAATTAAAGCAATTATTAGGAATTATTTTGCCCAATTAGATGCCAATAAATCTGACAGTCTAAGCAAAGTCAACAATTATTTAAAAATATGTATGTATCGCCTGATCACAGTTACTAATAGTTAGAGGGGATTTAAATGATTATCTAGTACGAAAACAGCTGAAGAAACTGAGGTCCTGATCAAATGTTCTTAGCACATTACCTGGCACATACTATGTATTTAATAGATATTTTTCCCTTCCTCAAAAAAATGAAGCCATTTGTCTTAGGTCATAGTATATCATGATTTAATAGAGTATTACCTTAAAGGAATAACACAATATAAAATATGAGTGGTTATCCACACTGACTTTATTCTACTCAGAATGGTCAAGGATAAATGGAACACACATTTTAGTATATAGATGACCCTCCACAAGTGAGAGACACAAATGATGAGGATTATTTTCTTTGTCTTTCAGGTTGTTGGCAACACTACTTCTGGAAGCTATAGTTATAGCATCCAGAAGAGTCTGGCTTTTGCTTATGTCCCGGTGGAGCTTAGTGAAGTGGGACAGAGACTGGAAGTCGAACTACTGGGCAAAAATTACCCAGCAACCATCATTCAAGAACCACTGGTTTTAACTGAGCCAACTAGAACTCGGCTTCAGAAAAAGGCTGGGAAGAGCTAAATCTGAAAGAAAAGGAGGGGGAAATGACCTTAATAGTTTTACAACTGCTTTACAAATTGTGTGTCTATGTGACTGTTCTCAGTATTATGAATCATTGTATTTTCCTGAGGAATTTTCCCCCCTCAAATTCCACTAATGAATCAACTTCTAAATCAACCAAATCCAGATTTAAGTCCATTCTAAAACCCTTTCCCCTATTCCCTGACTGGTTTCTAAATTTTTTAAGGCAGAATTTCAAATGGATGATTTATGTTGTTCTTTCAAACCAAAAATTTACTGACAATTTATTTCTTAAGTATTGTATCATGTAGTATTGGATCAGCAAAAAGATCCCAAGAAGCTGCTTTTTCCCTCCAACATGTAATCATCATAACTGTTAGAAGACAAGTGGTTTTCTAAACATGTATTTTTTTTATGTTCACAAATCAATGAGAGAGTAGTTCTGTTCATGTCTCATATAAAAACAAGCAAGAGCATTTATTGCCTTGTGAGATGCTCTTTACTAGACAATGTCAGATTATCCAACTAAGCAATTGTAGAAAATGATCACAATAGAAATAATCTTAAAGCTTAACTAGTTTAGTACTTGACTAGTTTAATGACAAGTCTTTTCAAATTTAAGGAATATTAAATGTTTTCACAACATCTGCCTGGAAAACAACTTAGACATTGTTACAGAACAATCTTTATTGTCCTTTTGGAAGGTCGTTTTAGGAGAAAAATTGCTAAGAAGAAAGAACATAGTCTTCCTTAGGAATTGTTCCTTCCAAACCTTCAGCAAAGAAACTGAAGCATAAATAGATTGTGCCAGTGGAAACACGGTTTGAATAATGAATACCTATCGTTGAAGAAAGAATTAATGGAAGTTGACATCACACTGAGCTGTTCTGAATATCATTTTACAAAGCAGGTCAAAATAAAGTATAAAAGCTGACAGGGCTGCACTTAGCGTTACGCACAGTGAGAAATCCATTTGGAAATTATTCTTTGTTCGACTTTCAGAAATGATTTGGGTCTACTTGGCTGAACCAATCCAAAATGTTCCTTTTCTTAAAGGTGACACTATTTATAACCAACCAGTATGTGGAATGTATGTTTTTTGCTCAAATACATTTGCTAGTTATTAAAGAAAACGGGATATGAAACATGAAAAAAACCCTACAGTTAGAATGAATAAACTATAACAACACTTCTTAATTTGTATATTTCAGAAACCTGACAATTTTGCCGATCTCAGATATGTTATGAAATACAAGATGGTGGTCAGACACTGGGGCTCTCAAACCTACTGGTTTTCTTGGGTAGACCATTACAGGAGGAAAATGAAGATGTAGCCATCATCTCAGCATGTTTCTGATTTAGGACCTCTGCCACTAGCTGGAACTTTTATAGGATGGCCTTCTCTATGAATTAGCATGCCAGCCTTCCTAATGATTTTTGACCAACAATAAATAGTAGATGCCACTTCTTTTCTCTGTAAATAATCATCATTGAGTCCCTCCTTAGACTAAGACACAAAGATGATCAAATGAGTCCATGCTCTAATGGAGTTTACAGTCTGGTTGGAGGAATATGATAGGATCTAGAGTTAAAAGGGACTTCAGATGAGGAAACTGAGGCACAGATGAGCTAGGTAAATTGCTCAAGGTCACACAGGTAGTTAAGTGTCAGTAGGAACTGAATCCAGGTTATCTCATTCTAGACCCAGTACTCTTTCCCTTGAACCATGCTATGGATAGGGTTCTAAGCTTAGAGTCAGGAAGATGTGCATTCATATGTGACCTCAGACTATGACTGCCTCTGTGACCCTAAGTAGGTCACTTAATTTATATTTTCCTCAGTTTCTTCAACTGTAAAATGGGGATCATAAGTAGATTTACCATACAGAGTTGTTATGAAGATCAAATGAGATATCAGCAAAAAGCACTCAGGACAGTGCCTGGCACAAAGTAATATAGAAATGCTTATGAATACATATAATATATTAATCCATTAATATATACTTATGTATTTGCTCTGCAAATAGAGTATATATGCATGCGTATGCTTACATATATGCTGAATAAGTGCTCATTCCCTCCTCCCTAACTTTGATCCAGACACAAATATATTATGATTATACAGTCACAGTACAATAACTAGAAAACAAGTTCACTATAAAATCAATCAGAAGTGTGCCATGTCCAATTAATCATTAGGCTTTTCTGCTTCCATTACTGCTTTCTCAGTGTGTATATAAACTATATTTTCCTCTTATGCCTGAGGAACCAAATGCTGTAGTTCTTTTGAACCCCTTTAAACTAGCAGGATTGTCCCTAAATTCGCCCTAATTTTGGAGAACGACAACAACAACAACAAAAAGACAGCACATGGGAGGTTATTTCTTTTCTCTCTCTCTCTCTTTTTTTTTAATCTTTACCTCCCATCTTAGATGCTATATATTAGTTCCAAGGCAGAAGAGTGGTAAGGATTAGGCAGTAAGGGTTGCATGACTTGCCCAAGTTTCTGACACCAGAACCTTCCATTTCTAAACCCCATTCCCAATCCACTGAGCAACTTAGCTGTACCCTGGAGGATGCTTCTTAATCCAATGTTGATATATCCCAAGCAGGGGGGACAGATCAAAGATGGAGAGACATGGAAAAGAACAAGACCCAGTAAAAGCATGTGATTCAGTTATCGTATGACAATAACAATAACATCCTGAAACTTGTGACTGAAGATGGAGAAGGATGAGGAGGGAAGTGGACAATGAAAGATACCCCATCTCTTCATTTGAGAACCAATTTATAATTTTCCAAAGCATCCCAAGATAATACCTTTTTCTATCTTATCCTTTCCTAGATGTAAGCTGGTACTAGAATGGTGGTGATTGGTAGGGCAGAGCTGTCAAGAATTCCAAGATTTTCAGTTGGAAAAGACCTTAAGGATCTGAAACAACAATGTCCAGTGCTACTGCTCAGTGCCACTCTCTACCACCAAGCCCAGGTCTTTCCCCTGGTCAAATGTCCTTCATCTTCTCCCCAACTCAGATGAATTTCAGGGAGATTGTGAAGCGGGTGGATGTCCTGACCCACAGAAGGAACTTTGGGATCTTCTCTATAGCACTTCAGGTGCTAAAGTCAGCTTAGGAGGGCATGAGCACCAAGTATTTCATGAGCAGTGGCTCCATCACCGTGAATGCTGATTCCTCAGTGCAGCTGCAGGCAAAAGAAGCTATATCCCAGCACATGCTGGGCATAATGATGCTACCAAGTCCAACTTGGAAAACATCCACTAGAATCTGTTGGGAGCATCTAAGAAAGCATCATGGCCTGAAGTCCAAATCCAAGAGGAACCATTAAATGTGAAAGTGAGAGCTGAACTTTTGGCACCCATGCCCACCCCCAGGATGGTGTGGAAAGGCCAGCTCCATGGAGTCTTTTTGAGTCAAAGAGCCTTGAAAATGGCCAGGAAGGAGAACACCTTCCACAAGTCAGGCACACAGGAAGACAGCAAACATTCATTCATTCATTCATTCATTCATTCATTCATTCATTCATTCATTCGTTTGTTTGTTTTTAAATTTGTTTTTAAATTTTCCATTTGCATTTGTTTATTTAGTCAATTTAGAACATTATTCCTTGGTTACAATAATCACATTATTTACCTCCCTCCCCTCCACCCACCCTGCCTGCAATTTCATTGGGTATTACTTGTGTCCTTGATCAGCACCTATTTCCATGTTGTACAGCAAACATTTATTAAACAATTATTATGCATCAGACTCCATGCCAAGCATCAGAAATACAAATAGAAACAAAAGACAGTTCCTACCTTTAAGAAGTTTATATTCTATTGGTGAAGATCACATAAAAGGGAGCTGAAAATGGGTGTTGGGGGGGGGATTAAAGGTGGCACAAGGGCATAGTGGAGAAAGTTCTGGAAAGAAGAGTCAGTGCAGCAGTGCTGCCTGGAGGGCTGAAGAGATCTCCCCCCACCCCAAAGATTAAAAGCCAGGAAGGTCCTGGGGGAGAGGGTGGAAAAGATTAGAATGGAAAACATTAGTTCCTGCTCAAACCATCATAATATATAGAATTAGGCTTTTTAGTCTGAATAAATAAGAAATTAATATAGAATCGACTTTTTAACTTCCTTTTAAATTTTATACTTCAGTATAATACAAGGTAGGCAGTTATATCACAGTTAACTATTCTCCAAAATGCCTGGGACTCGACAAGATTTTAGAGGGAGGGCATAAGATCATTTCCTATGATTGCATTCATTTGTAAGGCTGGTGTGTACGACTATGCCCTCCATATCTCTGGGTAAAGGACCTTAAGAAGATCATCTCTCCATATTGTCAGAGGAGAACCGAAAGCATTCTTGAATAGTTTCCTTTAACATAATGAGCAAGACATGTTAGCTGCAAAACTTTAATTCAAAGATTTGTATTTCCATGAAAGATTCTGGGATGCTACTGAGTGGGCAGCTAAGTGGCACAGTGGATAGACTCATCTTCCTCAGTTCAAATCTAGCCTTAAACACTTACTAGCTATGTGACCCAAGGCATGTCACTTAACTCTATTTACCTCAGTTTCCTCTTCTGTAAAAATGAAGCAGAGAAGGAAATGGCAAACCACTTTGGTATCTTTGCCAAGATAATCCTAAATGAGGTCATGAAGAGTCAGATATACTTGAAAAACAACTGAATAAAAACAACAATGAATAATAGTATTGAATTTCCTGGGGCCCTCCAGTCTTTCATCCCATTTCCTTCTTGAACTATTCATTGACATAATGAGGCAATGGATAAGATCAACCACCACTTACCATATTTAGTGAGTGACCAGTTTTTTCCTTATGAAGAAATAACTGTTTTCTCTTATCAGTTCTCTTATAGCTCCTACTGAGAAATATCTTTTGCTCTATCTGAAGGTTTAGACAAGTAGCAGAGAGGGATCAAAGAAGCTAGATCTTGTAAAATTATCGTGAAAAGAGCCTAGCAAGAGAAACTGAGAAAAAAGTAGGACTCTCAAACGTCAAGGGATTTTTTTTTTTAATAGCAGCAATCATAAAAATGTTGATGTCAGTTAAAAAAGAGAAAAGTAGGTAGATGGAACAAAATAGATAAGTAAGAATCAGAAACCACCAAACTAAGTTGCCCATTGTTTGATAAACCACTGATAGTAAACTTCTTGGGGAAGGGCTTGCTAATGGAAGGAACAGCTGGGAAAACTGGAAAGCAGTTTGATCAAAAAAAAAAAATAGTTCAACATCTTACTCCATAGACCAGAATAAGTTCCACTTCATTCAAAACTTAATATAAAAAGTCTAATCATTTTTTTAAATTGGAAGCAAATGGAAGCACCTTTCACACATATAGTAGGGACAAAATTTATGACCAAACCAGGGATAGAGTAAATCATACAAATTAAGAAAAGATAATTTCAATTATATGAAATTGAAAAGCTTTTTCATAAACAAGAGCAATGTTGTTAGGTAAACTATCAAAAAGAAAAAAATGACTCTGACATATCATTGGAAAAAGTCTGAGATCCAAGATATACAAGGATACATAAAGTCAAGAACCAGTGATCAATGGATAGGGACAAAGAGTTTAAAAATAATAAACTATTAATAATATGAAATATTGATCAAAATAAGACAAAGTATACTCATTAAAATAACTCATAGAACTTTCCTTAAAATCATCAAATTGTAACTGATGGAAAAAAAATAGAAATAACCCAAGTTGTGGGCATCTAGGTGAATAGAATGCTTGACCTGGAGTTAGGAAGACCCACCTTCCTGAGTTGAAATCTGGCCTTAGATACTTATGATTCTATGTGACCCTGGGCCAGTCATTTAACCCTATTTGCCTCAGTTTCCTCATCTGTAAATAAGCTGGAGAAGGAAATGACACTACAGTGTCTTTGTCAAGAAAACTCCAGATGGGGTCATGAATAGTTGGACATGACTGAAAACAACTGAGCAGTAACAGGTAAAAAATCTCCAGAGTCAGGAAGATGTGAGTTCAAGTCTTTGTTTCTAGTCAAGTCACAAGGGCACAGGTACTTTCCCACCTAAGACTACTAGCTCCAGAAAAAGACTGGTCATTCCAATAGTCTTTCTTTTATCTCCCCCGCTTCAGACTTCAGCATACCACTGAGGGCAAAGGAAGGAAGTACGGAAGCAGTAACAAAGTCCAAAAATAATTTTGCTAAGAGGGTTGTTATGCTTTCTTCTGTTATCTCTGAATAAGTGACAGGAATTATTCTGCCTCTACTGGCAGTGAGGGCAGCTAGGAGGCACAGTAGATAGAGTTCCAGGAACTCATCTTCCTGACTTCAAATTCAGTCTCAGCTACTTCCTAGCTGTGTGATCCTGAGCAAGTTGCTGAACCCTGTTTGCCGCAGTTTCCTTGTCTGTAAAATGAGCTGGAGAAGAAAATGGCAACGCATTCCAGTATCTTTGCCAAGAAACCTCCAAATTAGGTCATGAATAGTTGGACATGACTGAAAACAACTGAGAAATAACAATAAATATTTGCTGTAACAGATAAAAAAAAATCTCTGGAGCCAGGAAGACCTGGGTTCAAATCCTGCCTTTGACACATGCTGGCTGAATGACTCTGGGTAAGTCACAGGGGGCAGCTGGGTGGCTCAGTGTATTGAGAGCCAGTCCCATAGATGGGAGGTCCTGGGTTCAAATCTGGCCTCAAATACTTCCCAGCTGTGTGACCCTGGGCAAGTCACTTAACTCCCATTGCCTATCCCTTACCTCTCTTCTGCCTTAGAACCAATACCCAGTATTGATTCTAAGGTGGAAGGTAAGGGTTTAAAAAAAAAAAAGAGTGTAGGTTTCAGAGTAACAGTGCAATTCATCAGATCATTGGTGGATGGAGTTTTCTCATTGGGAGTGCCCCTCCAAAGGAAGTCCCAGATCTAGTTCCCATCCCACTACTAATCACAAGAGAAAAATCTTTTGTCTCTTCCTTCTAGAGAATTCTCAATTGTCTACCAATGAATTCAAGTCACCACATCTGGAAAACTACTTGTAAATGTTGACTAGCCAGCTGAGACTTTTGAGGAACTTTGGTGAATGGGAGAGAAGCTGCTCAGAAAGGGAAAGAAGATGAATATTTTAAAGTGATTTTAAATGGAGTTTCTATTTCTAATTCTCGCTGCTGATTTTTGTTGGAAATATATAAAAATGCTGATGATTTATGTTTGTATCCTGCAACTTCGCTAAAATGATTAATTAAATGTTATGGGGCACTATAGTTGAACCCTCAGGGTTTGGGAAGGATACCTTTTGCAAGAGTGCAAGACTCTGAAACTTAGCTTAAAAATAAAAAGAGAAATTTATTAATTTAGAAAGTAATGTTGAGAATGGCCAGGAGGATGGTACAGGTGGAACAGCAAGATGGAAGGCTGCTCCTTGGGAGGACAGCATGGATGGAAAAGCTGTCCCCCCCCAGACAACAGCAATTCTGGGGATTTTATATTCTTTACAAGAGTGTAGACAGGGTGCTGTGTCATGGTGACTCTAGAGTGGTAAACACTCAGGCATTTAGTGGGGGGTGTTGGTCATCTGACCTGGAGACATCGGGGGTGACCCTCATAGTTTAGGGGACAGATGGATGTCTGAGATACAGTCTGATGGTATCAAGGTGTAGTCTGGAGGTGCATCTCTCTGTCCATCTTAAATCTAAAGATCAACCCAAGGAGGATAATATTCTCAGGGTCTTATAGGAGTTATCAGATGTTTGGCATTAGGAGTCACAAGGATGTAAAGGACTCAAGGAATTTCCCTGCTTAAAGTTTGCCTGAGTTTCTGGGGATACAATGCCTATGCCAATATCTACTAGCTTTTTAATTGATTTTCTAGGATGCTCTGAGTAGACCATCATATCATCTGCAAAGAGTGATAGTGTAGTTTCCTCATTGCCTACTTTAATCCTTTCAACTTTATTTTCTTCTCTAATTGCTACTGCTAGCATTTCTAACACAATTAAAAAAAAAAACCCTTACCTTCTGTCTTGGAGTCCAGATTTGAACCTAGGACCTCCCCATCTCTGTAACTTCCTGTAGTTACATCTTAAAATTCTCGTGGGTGGACACCTGAGAAGGAAATTGGAAGCTGAGGGAAAGTGGATAGAGGAGAGAAAGAGAGAGACAAAGGAATAAAGACTCAGAGACAAGGAGTTAAAAAATATGGGCTACATGTTGCCGTGCTCCTCTGATGGAATTGAGAGAGGGCCCTACATGTGCCCTCAAACTTTTATTGGAGAGTTTAGGAACGTGGAATGGGAGGTAACTAGTGAACATTCAACATGGCATAGGTTTTAACATTGGTTGAAATGACAATCACATAATCAAAGAGGAGGAGGCTAATCAAGCTTGTGACTTGGTAAGGAATGTGGTCTAACAATGTGTAAGCCAGGACCCTGTGGCAAACAATGTCCCACTCAGGAACTCTTTTGACCTTTGAATTGAAGATTAGGAAATACAATAATCAATAAGTAATATAACCATGAGTGTGGCATATGAACACATAAGAAACAATATCAACACACCAATCATACTTTTAAGATGCTAATGTAGCTGGTATGCTATAATCTCTAAGTCTGACTCTCAATCCACTGAGCCACCCAGCTGCCCCTTCTAATATAATATTAAATAATATTGGTGATAATGGGCTTCTTTGCTTCATTCCTGGTCTTATTGAGAAGGTATCTAACTTATCTCCATTGCAGGTGATGCTTGCTGATGGTTTTAGATAGATACCATTTATTATTTTTAGGAAAGGCCCTTCTATTCCTATACTTTCTAGTGTTTTCAATAGGAATAAGTGTTGTATTTTGTCAAAGGCTTTTTCTGCACCTATTGAGATAATCATGTGACTTCTGCTAGTTTGGTTATTGATATGGTCAATTATGTGGATGATTTTCCTAATATTAAGTTAACCTTGCATTCCTGGTATAAATCCCACCTGGTTATAGTGAATAAACCTTGTAATGACTTGTTGTAGTCTCTTTGCTAGTACTTTATTTAAGATTTTTACATCAATGTTCATTAAGGATATTGATCTGTAGTTTTCTTTCTCTGTTTTTGTCTTCCTGGTATGGGAATCAGTACCATATTTGTGTTGTAAAATGTTAGATTTAAAATGGTTGAGGTCTTAAACTGTAGTGATTAAAATAGTGGAAGATATAAATTGTGATAGATATAAGAGAGGGTGAGTAAATTTGACCACAGAAAATATATTTCACTACAGTGTCTTGGTTTTAAATCAAATATAAGGTGGTCGCCAGGGAAATATTCACAATTATTCAAATACCCAAGTCAACTGGGTTTTATAGAGATTTTTAATTAATAATATAATGAGGAATTAGAGAAAGAGTAGGAAAGGAATAATTATGAAGGGACTCAAGCCAATATGGCCTAGACCTGAGTGTTAAGATAGAGAGAATCAGTCAGTCAGTCTTTTAACACTCACCACAAGGTCTGCCTAAACAAGGATTCTAGTGACACCAGGCCAGCTCCATCTCAGCTGACTTCACCAGAGAGCCTTCCAGCCAGAGACTGTTCCAAAGGGCCTCTCTCCAGAGCTTCCAGAGGAACAGAGTCCCCTTAGAGGAGCTCCAGAGAGACCTCCTTAGAAATTGTCCTCCAAGACCTTCCCTTCTCCAGAGCCTCTCTCAAGAGATTCTTCCCCAGTGGTCCTCATCAGAGATCCTCCAAAAGGAATTCCTCCAAAAGGATATATCCTCAAGAGATTCTGCTTTTTCTTATATAGGGGTTTTTCTCCCATGTCACCTCCCCTAAGTCCCTACATCTACCAATCACTGTAGACGCTTTCCAAAGGACTGCCCATCTAAATTCCTGCTAAGTTGACCAATCTCCTCAGTAAGTCTGAATCAGAAAAAATGCTGCTGTGTCCACCAATCTCCTCAGTAAGTCTGAACGAGAGAAAACACAGCTGAGTCAACTAATCTCATCAAGAGAAAACTTGCCCGACCCTTTTAGGTACCTAGCATCCCATTGTATCAATTCTAAAAACAGGCCTGGCTCAAAGAACTCCTTGCCTTATTATAAGCATGGGTCCAAGTACTTTCATTGTTTAGCAAGGAGTTTTCTCTCCTAAAGCAGTCTTAAGTACAGTTTGAGTAGGGGTCCTCCCATTTCTGATCCTGGTGAGTTCTCACATCAAAATGGGGAATGTTTCTCAGTAGGGAATTTGTTCCAATTAAGAATTCCCTGATGGGGAAATTTTTAACATTCACAAGTCTGAGAGATTTCAAGATTTACAAAAATGAATTTGGTAAAACTCCTTTGCTTATTTTGTCAAATTGTTTGTATAATATTGGAGTTAGTTGTTCTTTAAGTGTTTGATAGAATTCACTTGTGAATCCATCTGGCCCTGGGGACTTTTTCTTAGGGAGTTTCTTGATGGCTTGTTTGCTTTCTTTTTCTGAAATGGGATTATTTAAGTATTTTATTTCTTCTTTTGTTAATCTAAGCATTTTACATTTTTGTGAATATTTGCCCATTTCAAGAAGGTGTATATTTTAAACTATTGGTTGATTAGCTTTGCATCAAATCCCAAAAGAGTCTAGAAAGGGGTAATACATGGAAAGCTTAGGAGCACTTAAGGCAGTTAGGTGATGAAGGGGGTAGAACTCCAGTCCTGGACTCAGGAAGATCTCCATTTAAATCCATCCTCAGGCACTTATTAGCTGTGTAACCCTGGGCAAGTCATTTAGCCCTGTTTGCCTTACTCTCCTCATTTGTAAATTGAGCTGGAGGAGAAAATGGCAAAGCTTTCTAGTACTTTTTCCAAGAAAACCCCAAATGGAGTCAGAAAGAGTCAGACACGAGTAATTAACTAAAAACAGCAACACAATGAGCACATAAAGAGTTGATGATTACTAAAAGGTAGCATGAATTCATTAACTACCGCTTATGCTAGATTTAATTTAATTTAAAAAATTTTCCCCCAAGAGAATACTAGGTCAGAGCAATTGTGTGGACAGTTTATCTAGAGTTCATTGAGGTATTTGAGAAAGTTTCTTGTAATATCTCAATGGACAAGAAAGGTATGGACTGGAAAGAATATCCAGGTAGGTTCAGAACTGGTTGATTGAAATGACTCTAAATCAGGGGTCCCAAAACTACAGCCTATGGGCCACATGTGGCCCCCTGAGGCCATTTATCCGGCTCCCACCCCACTTCTGGAAGGGGCACCTCTTTCATTGGTAGTTAGTGAGAGGAGCACTGTATGTGGCAGAACTACAAAGCAGTACTACTTCCAGGGTGACATCATCCTTTGCTTGGTGCCTTGTTCTGAGAGTAACTGAAGGAGAAGGAGGCACCACACAAAGGATTATGTGGCTGCACAATGGAAGACATCAGCATGGTGAGCAGTGATATAGGGGAAGGGATTCCACACTGTGTATACTGCTACCCAGTATAGTGGTGGTGATGATGGGCCTGTGCAAGGTGTGACAGGCCCATCTCAGACAGTGCTGCAGCCTCCACTATCCCAGACAGCGGTATACATATTTGTTCATAGGTATTTTTTTATAGTCCAGCCCTCCAATGGTTTGAAGGACAGTGAACTGGCCCCCTGTGTAAAAAGTTTGGGGATCCCTGCTCTAAATAATGGTGATTTCCTTCTTTGTAGAAATAGAGGTTTATGGGCAAGGAATTTGCATTTATTGATTTGTATTTACATGTATTGACTTGTTTTGCTGAACTGTTTCCCCCCCTTTATTTTGTATTCTTTATGATAAGGTGTGCATGATATGAAAACAAAACAATAATAAGGCATTTTTTGTTTGCTTTTACTTGTTTTTGAAGATGGGCTTTTGCAGTAAGGATTACTGAACAATTTCTTCAGATACAGTTCACTCACCTCCTCCTATCCACTTTTGTATCTATTGTGTCTGTCTAATAAAACTAATGTAATGAACTGCCTATCCTATTTGGCAAGTAGGTGGCATATGAGAGAACTATAGGAATCATGTGGACCAAATTGTTTCCATCTTGTAAAACTGACACCATTTTCTACCTGCTTGCTAATTGGGAAGATTGAGTTACATTCTGTTTCACATCTGAAAAAGTCTATCTGCTCATTCTTCCTTCTCCCAACTCTCAAAAATCATTCATCCCTCTCCTAACTTGGAGATTCCTTAATTTCCCCTCCAATTAGAAATTAGATTACCTAATCTTGTATCCTGGTTTATTTCCTTTTGTTTTCTTTTAATGTATAAAAATCTGTCCCCCTCTGTAGTGCCAAGTTGAAGAGGCCAGGTCTTGATTTCTTACACAATTGGCATCCATTGCTTAATAAATGAATATGCTCCAAAGTTCAAGCCTTTGTTTTCTTAATATTTCACTCACCATACAGAGTGGATAGAGTTCTGGGCCTAGAGTCAAGAAAACATGAGTTCACATCCAGCCTCAGATACTTATTCATTATGTTACTTAGGCAAGTTTCTTCCTTTGTTCGTTCCTTCCTTCATTCCTTCCTTCCTTTTTCCTCTCTTTCTTTTTTCTTTCTTCTCTCTCTCTCTCTCTCTCTCTCTCTCTCTCTCTCTCTCTCTCTCTCTCTCTCTCTCTCTCTCTTTCTCTCTCTCTCATTCTCTCTCATTTATTTATTTTAAAGTATTTTCCCCTGGTTACCTGATTCCTGTTCTTTCCCTCCCCCTTTTTCCTCCCCTCTCCCAGAACTCAGAAGCAATTCCACAAGGTTATACATGTATTATCACTCAATACCTATTTCCGTATTATCTTAAGCAAGTTTCTTAACCAGTGTCTGCTTCAGTTTCCTCAACTGTAAAATGTGGATAATAGCAGCTTCTACCTGACAAGAGTTGTGAGGAACAAGTGAGATACTATTAGTAAAATGCTGAGCACAGTACTTGGCACATTTTAGGTACTAAACATATGCTTATTCCCTACTCTATCCATAATCTGGAATAAAAACATTTTTAAGGCACTCCACTGTTTGAAGGTTAGGACTGTTAACATTTACTCATTTCCTAGGGTTCTGCAGTACTCTGAGGGAGTATGAAGTCTCCCTGCCATTAGTTAAAGCTCCCTCTGATTTTCCGTCATTTGAGGGCATCAATGACTGGCACCCTAGTTCCATTTAACCACTTAAAATAAGAATAGTTTTAATTTTTAAGATAATTGCTTCAAAAATACAGCAAGAAGAACATGCAAACATTCTCCTCAATATTTTGGGAGTACACTATGGAGGACAAGAGGATTAGTTTTGAAGATTAGTTTAGCTCTTACATAGCATTAATCCCTCTAAGTTCAAATCCAAATCTAAGTTGAAATCTTTTGGACTGGTACCCCAAGCTGTAGCTTTTCTGAGCTTCTTTTCTAAATTGGGTAACAATAGACCAGAAAACTAGGGCTCTAAGCTTTTTATGGCTTCTTGGGTTGGGTCACCATTCTTCATTTCTAGAACTGAAAAGGACAAATGAAACAAGGGCAAAAAAACCAAAACAAACTAAAACAAACAAACCAAAACAAACACCCCGAGCCACATGGCTTAAAAGGGTTTTTAGAGATTGCTTTATTACAAATATGAATAATATGGAAATAGGTTTTGAGTAATAAGATATGTATAAACCAGTGGAATTGCTTGTCAGCTCTGGGAAGGGGGAGGGAAGAAGGGAGGGAGAGAATGTGAATCATGTAGCCATGGAAAAATATTCTAAAAGAAAAGTGAAAAAAAAAAAATAAAAGGGTTCTCATGCCCTCTCCCTCATTATAGCATGATGTATGAGCAAATTAGTTCTTAACTCCAGATTGGGAATGGTGGAAAAGAACAACTACTTTAGTTGGGCAGTTTTAAAGACTTAGATAGTTCCAGACACATAGCCAGTGGGAAGAGGCTGATTTCAATATGGTAGACCATCACAGAATGTTTACATATATACCAGTTCTGTCTCTCAAAACAAGGTTCTAGTTCCACCCACATAGATGACTTTATCTTAGGTGATCTGGATATATGTCAAACCTTCATTGCATGGGTAAGGTATATTTTTCATCCACTTTGTTTTTCCATTATAGATTACTAGGCTGAGCCCTTTTGAATGTCTATAAGTCTCATGGAGGTAGCCCTCTAATGTTCCTGGGTAACTTCCATAATACCATCCTTCAAGGTAATCTTACTCCAATGCTTTATCTTGATATGGTAGAGACTGGTTTTCTTCTCTTCTCTTCTCTTCTCTTCTCTTCTCTTCTCTTCTCTTCTCTTCTCTTCTCTTCTCTTCTCTTCTCTTCTCTTCTCTTCTCTTCTCTTCTCTTCTCTTCTCTTCTCTTCTCTTTTCTTTCTCTTTTTAAAAACCCTTATCCTCTGTCTTAGAATCTCTACCAGGTAGCAGTTCTAAGGAAGAAAAGTGATAAGGGCTAGGCAATTGGGGTTGTGGCTTGCCCAGGGTCACATAGATAGGAAGTGTCTGAGGCCACAGTTGAACCTAGAATCTTCTGACTCTCTATTCACTGGGCCACCTAGCTGCCCCATGACTGTAGTTTTCAAAGGTAATACTAGTGGAATAGAAACCGTGGCAGCTATTGACCAGCTGGAAAGGCATTGAGTGTAGTTCTGATTAAAGGACCTATATGTTAGTCAAGGATCAGGTTGGCTCAATTCAGACATACTTATAATTAGGCTGTAAGAAAATGGATTCTTTGCCTGTACTGATCAAAGGAGGTAACAAAGAAAGGGTGCAGAAGAAAGAGGGCTGAGTTTCGGGTCAAAGGATTTGGGTTAAAATCCTGGTTCTGCCACTTACTGTATTACCTGTATGAAGTTGAGCAAATGACCTAACAATTTGGAAGTCTCAGTCTCCTCATCTGTAAAATGAAGGGGTTGAAATACATGATTCCTAAAATAGCCCCAAACCTATAATCTGTAAAATAGGGATATTTACTTCTGTGTTGTTGGAAAGATGAAATATAATAATGTATGTAAATCACTTTGTAACTGTAAATTGCCACAGAAATATAAACAATGATTAGAATTAATTGCCCTTATTTATAGCAGCTTTTTTTATTGCAGCAGAAGAATTGGAAACTGCAGGGATGCTTATTAATTGAGGAATAGTTGAACAAATTACATTATATGAATGAAATGGAATATTATTTTGCTATAAGAAATGATGAAAAGGACATTTTTGGAGACACCTGAACTCTGTGAGCTGTGAAGTGAGCAGAATCAGGGGAACAAACTGTGCAATGATTGCAATATCACAGAGAAAAGACTTAAGAAGTCGAATGGAATGATCAACAATGATTCCATAGGGCTGAAGAGAAAGCAGCCTCCAAACTTTCTGACAGAGTGGTGATACTCAAGACTCTACAGTCAATGTAGAATGCTTTAACTATATCATATATCTGGCTTTTTCGTTTTTCCATTGGAATAAGAAAGGAGGGCTAAGAATAAAGTAGCCCTTCAAAGAAACCCATAAAGGAAACAAAAAGAAAAAAAAAGAGGATCATTGATGTATTTTTTTTTTTAACACAAAGAGAATAGAAGGCTAGAGAGGATTAGGTAAGATAGCTTTGAAAGCTGTATATTGAATTTACTTTATATTTTAAAAAGAACAGCAATCTATTTAATCAATAGATCTACAGTGCCATGTGCAATTCTCTTTTTCTGTTCTGTGTACCTATATGGAAATGCTATTTGGTGTTTGTTTGGGATAAAAAAATTACTTATTCCTCATTAGGAGCAATCAACCCTACTACCTACAAATTCAGTTTTGAAGAGCTTTTTAGCCAGAAAAGCCCGATTCCCTCATTTGTCCTTTCCTTGCCCAGGGCACAGTCTTGCCCATAAGTGGCTGCTTAATATTTATCAAAGTGAATGAGGAAACCGAGGCTCAGGTAGCCTAGAGTAGTGGGTACAGTGGATTTAACCACTTATATCCTTGTGTGGCCTCGGGCATCATCCATATCAGCTCTCTGGGCCACAGATGCCTCATCAAAGATATGGGTAGATTTGATTAGCCAAATGTCATTCTAGTTGTGACTGGAGTCATGCAGGCTCCAAGCGCCTGATTCAGATGCTGCAGGTGGATGAAGCACAGGAGGAAGTCGGTTGGATGGATGAACTTAGTCCATATTCTTTGAAAAGAATTTTCCATGGGGGTGGGGCCTCGCCGGCCCCCTGCCTCCTCTGAAGGTGGAGGCCGCCCCTCCCGCTCTCAGGGGAGGTGGGGGGACGGAGGGAGGGGACGTTAGCAGGGCTTCCCTCGGGGCGGGGCGGGCCTAAGCTGCCCAGTTCCTGGTTCTAAATCGAGCTCACTGCACAAGCAGCAGACACAGCCTGAAGAGGCCTGGACTGCTAAGATGGAGGCCGGCAGCGCAGCCAGCGCGCTGCCCCTCTTTCTCCTCCTCCTCCAGCTGCTGCTCCAACTGCGGGGCTCCTGCGCCCAGGCTACAGGGCAGCCTCACATTGTCTTCGTGCTCGCAGACGACCTGGGCTGGAACGACGTGGGCTACCACGACTCCAATATCTTCACCCCACACCTGGACGCGCTGTCGGCCCAAGGGGTCCGGCTGGAAAACTACTACACTCAGCCTCTGTGCACGCCGTCTCGTAGCCAGCTCCTGACCGGCCGCTACCAGGTAACAGCGCTCACTCCGATAGGCGCCTAGTTTAGGCTCACTAAGCCCAGCCTCTGCCCACTCCTCCTCCTTCTTCAAGCTCAACTCCGCCTCTTCTTCACGTGATCCTTTCCCTAGACTCCTGTGGGCGCCCGCCCTTTCCGCCCCGCCCTTTCTTTCTAGGACGCCGGCCCGCCGGGAGGAGGGAAGTGGGATACACAAAAAAAATTACCCCTTTCTTAAAGGGTTAAATGGGCCCTGCGGCCATGGGGGGGCTTCGGCCAATGAAGACTCCTGCCTTGTTACTTAACTTCCTTCTTGTCTCCCAAACCGAGCATGCTCCACTTAACGTCTTTCAGCATCAACCCGTTAGTTTCTCTTTTCCTATATTTTAAGTGCGTAGGCATCCGCTGGGGTCTCAAAAAGCAGTAAAGGCCAGAGGAGGGCAAGAAAGGAAGAAATTCCAAGTGGGAGGGCAGAACAGTTTTGTCCCCAATCTGATAACTCTGGAAACAGAAGCGGGAAGTCTGAGGATCAGAGAGCGGGACCGGACCCCCTCTGCCCCCTCCCTCCCCGAGGGATGGATTTGAAAGGGCAGAGGAGTATTATGGAGACGACCAGAGAATAATGTGGGACGTCACCCCTGCTGGGCAGACAAGCGGGATGTTTCCTCCCGGTTTAGCAAATAGCCTTCCTGAGGGAATTTCTAAAATTCTGAGACACTTCACAAATGAAACCTTTTGGGGGTATATAAACAAATGAACCCTAATGGTGGAACTCTTGGAGAACATGAGTAAAGTCGGCTTCACTTTGGTTACTTCCTTATTTTCTTTGATTTTCTGGTTCCCCTTTTAGCATTAAAAATAATAATTTGTATATGTATATACATTTATGTGCGTGGATGTACACACACACACACATATCTGTACTTCAGCATAAAGCTACATGCCCCTCACGACCACCCTGTGAGGTAGACTTTTTGAGCTCTGAACACCATCTTCTGGTCTCTCCAGTCCTGGCCTTTGAAACCTCTCCGAATGGACAAAATGGAGTGTAGGTATCACAGTGTTAACTTTCCCACGACTACTGACCGGGCAGAAGCAATATTATAAAATCTATCGTTTCAGTTAGTCAATGAGAATTTTTTTAAAACTCTGACCTTATTCTCTGGGTATACGATTCGGGGTTTTGGTTTTAAAAGGTGACTCTATTACAAAGATGAATAATATAGAAATAGGATTTGAGTAATAATATATGTATAACCCAGTGGAATTGCTTGTCAGCTCCAGGAGGGGGGAGAAAAGAGGGAAGGGAGACAACAAGAATCATGTAATCACGGAAAAAATAAAAATAAAATAAACGTTTACCTTTTGTCTTTGAATCAATACTTAAGGCAGAAAAGCAATAAGGGGTAGGCAGTTGGGGTTAAGTGACTTGCCCAGGATCATACAGTAGGAAGTGTCTGAGGTAATTAAAAACAAACAAACAAAGAAACAAAACCCTTACCTTTCATCTTGGAATCAGTATTGGTTCCAAGGAAGAAGAGTGGCAAGAGCTAGACAATGGGGGTTAAGTGACTTGCCCAAGGTCACACAGCTAGGCAGTGTCTGAGGCCAGATCTGAACCTAGGTAGGACCTCCTATCTCTAGGCCTGGCTCTCAATCCACTGAGCCACCCAGCTACACCTCTGAGATCAAATTTGGGCACAGGACCTCCAGTTTCCAGGCCTGGCTTTCTATCCACAGAGCCACCTACCTGCTCCTAATCAATGAGAATTAACAGCCTTGCTGTTTCTGTTGTTCATTTGTGTCTGACTCTTCATGACCCCAAATTGGGTATTTTTTGGCAGATACCAGAATGGTTTGCTGTTTCCTCCTGCTTCCAGACTCCAGGCTCAGCCTCTATACACTGCTGCCTCCAGTTAAGAGTCTACTATAAGTTATTTCTGGGGATACACAAGACCAAAAACAGGACAGACTTTACCCTAAGGCGTCTTACATTCTGTGAGGCAACCTGTGTATAATTCTAAGTGTAGTAGTTCTTCTGGGGTTCCTCATTCAGCTTTTGCTCTTGGATCCCCAGAGGATAGTTGGTATTCCCAAGGTTGAAGGGATACCCTGTGGGATAACCCTTATACAACTAGAGCTCAAGAACTTCCATTGTGGGGATGGCTTCCCATGAACAATGAACCAAATGAAAACAAACCCAAACAAAAAATAATGACACTATTAACATTAGCCAGACACTTTTTAAGACACAGTAACAACAACAACAACAAAGTAGCTACAAAACATTCCCTCCATAAACCATTCTCTCACAAAAACATGAGTCGGGGAAAATTGAGCACACCTACTAGCCCGTCACTAGTGAGGCACATAGATTTGGGAATACCTGACCAAGACAGTCCTCAGCTGTGGTACTGCAGGACCTCAATGGCCTTTCTTTTGTGGGCACTCTTACAGTGCCTTCTAATTTTTGATTTCCATGGCTACCTCTCTCTTCAGTCCATAGCTAGATCTCTTCTTTGTTACCAGTCATGATCCTTCAAAACACTTTGACCTCAATTGCAGTCCTAATTTAGAGCTTCAATTATCAAACTAATTAGAGAGAGTATTTCCTTCTAGATAAATAACTCAGATACTTGATACTAGGTGACTTGGTGATAGTAGGGAGAGAATTGGGGAAGACGAAATCCCTTCCCTTTTCTTTCTCCCTTGCAGTTAGTACCTGGGACTCATACTCCCAAACTGCCTACTTCTCTCAGTCAGGGCTTAGCTACTTAAAATTCTGCAAAATGGGTTCAATTTTTGCTCATCCATAGCGATGGAACCCCTTTAATTCTGTCAAGGAAAAGTGTTTTTTTTTTGTTGTTGTTGTTGGTTGGTTTTTTTTTTTTGGTTCAAAACCTATTTCCATGTTATTCGTATTTGCAGTAGAGTGATACTTTAATGTCAAAACCCTAATCATATCCCTATTGCACTATGTGATTGAGCATATATTTTTCTAATGCATTTCTGCTCCCACAGTTCTTTCTCTGGATGTGGATAGCATTCTTTCTCTTAAGTCCCTCAGAATTGTCCTGGATCATTGCATTGCTACTAATAGAGAAGTCCATTACATTCGATTGTGCCACAGTGTATCAGTTTCTGTTCAATGTTCTCCTGGTTCTGCTCCTTTCACTCTGCATCAATTCTTGGAGGTCATTATAGTTCACATGGAATTCCTCCAGTAAAGAAAAGTGTTTACACTTTGTTAAGGCAGTGTTGGGTGTTAACACTTTACTAACATCTCATTGCCTCTGTTATTTAAAATTGTCTTTGCTTTTTGTGGATAGTAGAAACCCTAACCCTTTCTTCATATAAAAATTATATACAAAGCAGATTCAGCCTTGGATTCAAGAGGCTTTAGCAATGAGAGGATCAACAAAGGCCTCCAGAGCTGAGTCAGGAATCCCTGAACCTGAGTACTTACTGCAAGAGGCAGTAAGGAGAAGGAAAAGATTTTTTTTAAATAAATAAATTAATTAATTAATTAAGAATATTTTCCATAGTTACATGATTCATGTTCTTTTCCTCCCCTTTTTCCTCCCAACTTTCATATCCAATGCATAATTCCACTGTGTTTTACATGTATCACTGTTCAAAATCTATTTCCATATTATTAATATTTGCAATAGAGTGATCATTTTAAGTCAACATCCCCAATCATATTCCCATCGAACCATGTGATAAATCATATGTTTAGGAAAAGCATTTCTCTCTTGGGAGGCTGCTAGTGTGGAGGGAGAAGTGCTGTGTGTAGAACAGGAAGGAAATTAGTACAGCTGGACAACAGAATGTGGGGAGAGGAGTAATGTGTCTTAGGTAGAGTCTTAATGATAAAAAACTTAAGTACCAAAGTATTTTATATTTGATCCTAGAGAATGGCCAGCTAGGTGATACAACTTGGAAGCAAGAAGATTCATCTTCATGAGTTGAAATTGGCTTCAGACGTTTACTAACTATGTGACCATGGACAAGTCACTTAGTCCTGTTTGTCTCAGTTTCCTTATCTACAAAATGAGCTAGAGAAGCAAATGGCAAACCACTCCATTATCTTTGCCAAGAAAACCCCAGATGGGTATGATAGAGACATGAAGAGAGAGGTTTTGTAGGACTTGTGGACCAAGATGCAGGGCTGGAGATCTAGCTCTAGATGTCAGTCAAGAGAGGATTCCAATGGAATGTTCCCAGGAGGGGCAATTGGAGGCTTTTGCTGGCCACACTGAGTAGAGAAACTGGGCTTATGGACTTGGTCTCTTTTTCTCTGGTTCTGAGCAGTGGAAGCTGACCAGGGGAGAAGCTTTTGAGTTGGTGATCTATTTGAGAGTTGAGTCGGCCAGGAGAAAACTTAGAGACTTTGAACTTTGTTTCTTTCTGGGGTTAAGCTGAGAGATCTGGCTGATTTGTGAAGAAGAAAGAAGATTTTGAACTGCTGTCGTCCTTCGTCTCCCTAACTGTCTCAGAGCCACAGTTTGTGACTGGAATACTTCCTCAAACCTTTCTAAAATTATCCCCGTAGTCTAGGGAAATCCTCATCCCTCTTACCTCAGTTTCTCATCCTGTTATCCGAATAAACCCCCTGACTGAGAAAGTCACTGGAGTATCTTTATACTTCACTCAGGAGGGAGGGAAGGAGCCAAAGGTTTTAAGAACTGGGTGGAAAGGGTTGGTAAAGGGAGGGAGTGAAGGAGGAAGGAAGTTAGGAAATAGATTGAAGAATCAGCCATCAGTAGGGATCAGCTGGCAAACCCCAGGGCAAACCCCAGAGTAAACCCCAAGGGCATTCCTTTATAAGTAGTCCTCTGTGTACCAGCATTCCTGTATACCAGCATTCCTGTGTGTTTCATCCCTCCATTATAAATAGGTAGCCTCAGGTCCCATTAGCTGCCCTCTCTAGTCAAAAGCCAGAGAACAGTTTATCCTCTCTATTTCAAGTAGTAATAGTTCCCTTCAGTTTACATTTTTATTACATGGGGTCATGAAGAATCGAGAGGACTGAACAACAGAGACAATAGGGAGCTATTGAAGTTTATTGGAGGATGGGGAATTTTCACAGAAAACGTTAAGCACATCGTTACACATGGAATAATGTATCTTAATTTAAATTTGCTTTAAATATTTTTTTCTCAAGATATTGGCTTAAAAGATGATCATTTTTATAGAATAGAATTCACTTTTGCTATGGCACTTTCATTTAATAATTTGTCAACTAGAACATGCATTAATACATTTTTATCCATCTTTCTGATCCAATATATTTTTCTTTTATATAAAGACTGTCAATGTGTTTTTTCCTGTTAATATCTGATTCTTTAAAATGGAATATGTTGACAATTAGCCTAACATGATTGATTGAAATAAATATTTTATTTATTTTACTTCCTACAATAAAGAATTGGGTTTGAACTTAGAAGAGTTGGGTTATTTGAAAAGTTAAGTGTGGAAATAAAGTTTTTTAAAATATCACTGTAAAGAAAATTTGACCTAGTCAGACCTGTGTTTTAAAAGGAAAATCATGTTGTCAGCTGTCTAGAGGATATATTGGAGAGTGGAGAGGTTTAAGGGAGAGAGACCACTTAGGAAATGATTGCAATTGTCCAGAGAGATATTGAGGACCCAAACTTAGATGGGAGATGTGTGAGTAGAGAGAAGGCAACAGGTATAAGAGATAGGTGAAAGTAGAAAGGACATGATTTGTCAATTGATTGAATATATGGAGTGAATGAGAATGAGGAACTGAAGATGACATAGAAATTGAAAAATAAAATGTAGGCAGGAATGTGACAACGATTTATTTTCGTCTGCATATATGTAATATATATATATACAAATGTGTACAGTCATGCCTCAGAGATATTGTGGTTCTATTCCAGACCACTGCAATAAAGGGAATATCTCAATAAAGTAAGATACAAGATTTGTTTGGTTTTCTGAGACATAGAAAAGTTATGGTAATGTTATACTGCAGTCTAGTAAATGTGCAATAGTATTATGTCAAAGAAAACAATGTGCATACCTTAATTAAAATTTTGTTGTTGTTCAGTCATTTTCAGTCATGTTCATGTCCAAGTCTGAGATCAGATTTAAACTTGGGAAGATGAGACCCAGCACTGTCCACCTAACTAAAAGAAATATTATTGCTAAAAAATGCTTGAGCTTTCAGTGAGTCATAATCTTTGGGCTAGTTGAGGGTCTGGCATCCCCATGATGGTTGGTGAAGGTTGGGGTGGTTGTGGCAATTTCTTAAAGAAAGCTAGCCATGAAGCTTTTCACATCAATGAAATCTTCCTTTCACAAAAGACTTTTCTGTAGCATGTGATGCCGTTGATAGCATTTTACCCATAGTAAAACTTTGGAAATTAGAGTTATTCTTCTCAAACATTGCTGTTGCTTAATCAAATTTATATAATGTTCTTAAACATTGTTGTGTCTCAGGGAATGCCCGAGGTAAGGAAGAGAGACAGCAAAGAAGGGGCAGTAGATCAGTCTAAACACATCCAATATTCATCAATTAAATTTGCTGTCTTATTTGGAAACAGTTCCTGGCACCCCAGAACAATTACAATAGTAACTTTGAAGATTGCTAAATCACAGATATGTATTCTATCAAAGAAATGTATATATAATAGATATAATAATAATGAATTTTGAATTATTGTGAGGATGACTAAAATATGTCATAGAGATAGGATGTGAATGTATAGTATTTTGGAAAAAATGGTACTAGAACTGGAAATTGAGGGGACACCCATCAATTGGGGAATGGCTAAACAAATTATGGTATATGATTATGATGGAATACTCCTATGCTGTAAGAAGTGAAGAGCTGGCTACTTTTATAAAAACTTAGAAAGAACCATACACGAGTTTGGAAAAATGGTACTAGAACTGGAACTTGGGGGGATGCCCAGTAATTGGGAAATAGGTAAGCAAATTATGGTGTATGATTATGATGAAACACTATTGCTATTTTGGGGAAATGGCACTATAACTGGAAATTGAGAAGACACCCATCAATTGGGAAATAGGTAAATAAATTATGGTATATGATTATGATGGAGTATGATTGCACTGTAAGAAGTGATGATCAAACTACTTTTTAAAAAACTTGGCATCACATGAGAAAATGAACAGTGAAATGAGTAGACCGCAAGAGAACATTATACATACCCACAGATTTAATACTTGACAAATAAATTGTGAATGTCATCTCCAGAGAATGAACTGAAAAATGGAAACTTGAAAGACATGATTTATATATCTATATTTACATCTATCTGTCTATCTATGTATTTGTCTTCTGAATAATGCCTTCCATGATATTCAGAGGAGGAGGTGTTGAGACACTTGTAAATGAATTTTGCATTAAAAAAAAAAAGAAAAATGGTAGTGATAGCCTTGCTTGACATAAACCTTCTTTAAATGAATTAATTAAAAAATTCAGTATCTGAAATGAGCAATATGGAAATATGTTTTTTTGTGATAATACATGTATAACTCAGATCAAATTGTTTGCCAGTTCAGGGGAGAGAAGGAAACAATTTGGATCATATAACTTTGGAAAACATATGTGGAAAATTTTTTCCACATTGGTAATTGGTAATTGATAAAATTGGTAAAATCAGTAATTGGTAATTGGTAAAAAAAAGTTTTGATAATATTTTAAAAATTCGGTAACTGTGAGGCACAATAGAGTAAAGCATAATAAAATGAAGTATGCCTACATATGTGTATATGTATGTGTGTGTATATATACACACACATATATATGTCTTTGTTTTCAGGTCCCAATTCAAATCAACTCTAGCATTTATGGGCAAATGAAGACATTTAGTGAATATAAATGCTATCTGCTTTTTAAAGGTGTAGTTTTGAATTGAATTCTGTTCTGCATCTTCCTAATGTACTTTTGCCCCTTTTGGGGTTGTGACTGTCTGTGTTATGGGTAACATATTAATCCATAAGTATTTTTTAAGCACCTTCTGTGTGCCAGGGACTTTACAGGTCATTGGAGATACAAGTACAAAGATTGCCTCAGCTAAGCTTTTTATCTCCCCTAATTAATTCATCAGGATCTTCCTGTGGTACATGGTTGCTGACTGTCGTGGAATGACTATTTGTGACCTGGACACATGTACATTTTAACAGCCACTTACACCATCTGCTGGCCGAAAGTCAAACTAACACTGCAAAATTCAACAATACAAGTAGCATATTGCATATGAGATTAATTAGCTAATATTCACCTGGCATTTACCATATGCTAGGAGCATATATCTGAATATAACAGTTTACACTGAGGCTCTTAATCCCCCAGCCTCTTCGAACATGCCCATTTCCACATACCAGACACATTGCAACATGTATGCTCCGTGGAATGAGCACAGGGCTAGGGAATCAAAAGATCAGCTCTGGCTCTGTCACTAATTAGCTCCTTATGGTTAGCATTCTTCATGCATACCCGTTTACAGTCCAATTAAAATCCATTTCAATTGTTTTTCTTTAAAGATTTAAAATAAATGAAACTACTTTTCAGTCTGACATGGATGATATTCTTGGTTCAAACAGAAATTGACCTCAAACATACCAATTTCTTATATGTGTGCCCAGGGCAGCTAGGTGGCACAGTGGGTAGAGTGCTGGCCTGGAATCAGGAAGACTCACTTCTATGAGTTCAAATGTGGCCAAAGACACGTAGAGCTGGGTCACTCTGGGCAAGTCACTTAACTCTGTTTCCCTCAGTTTCTTGATCTATAAAATGAGTTGGAGAAGGAAATGGCAAATGGTAAAATACTCCAGTATTTTTGACAAGAAAATACCAAATGGGGTTGTGAAGAGTCAAATGTGATTGAAAACACAATTTAGCATACACACACACTGTAATATAGGGAGAGAGAATGGAATCTCCTACTGAGTGAGGTGAAGATGAAATGAAGTCAAGGGTAGAGAGAAAGGATAGATTGATTTTCCCTCTCTCCTCTCCCTGGCAAACACCACCCTGTTTGCCTTCAGGATCACAAACTTCTGTTCCCTCAGAGACTTGTTGAAACAAAGTATAATACAGCTTCTCCTTTTCTGAGGAGAGAAATGTAACTTCCCTCCTCCCAAACTTCAAGTTTCCCTACTTGGATACTATGAAGCAGGCACTTGATCTTATGAACAACTATTTATTCTGAAGGAACAAATGAAATGTAGGGCAATTGAATTGAAGAATGAGGTATTGAGAAAGAGGGAGTGGGAGGTTCCTAGAAGTAACTGAACTCCTTCTCCCCAAGTCTGGCAGGGTCAGGCTTTGCCTGTCTGAACCTCTGGGTCAGTTGTGAAGATGTCTATTGTTACAAGTTCAAGGACTTTTAGGGGATTTAGAGGAAATCTTCTTATGGTGAATGGCTTTTAGCAAAGTCCTATTCACTCTGCTTGTCTTCACTGGATACTGGGTCAGAAGTCTCAGGAGGATGGTGCTGGCTCAGAGATTTGCTCCTCTCACTTCCTCTGTCCTTTCTTCAGAACTCTCTCTCCTTCCTGCCCTTCCCCTGCTCGAGTTGGTCCTCCAGCCTGATAAATCAACTTGTCTTCTTTCTCTGGCAGATTAAGTTTAAGTTCCTCTCTTACAACACCCTGGCTTCATCACTTTAGTTGTTCAATCACTTACATTCTTACTGCTGTGGGCTTTTCCTTCTCTTGAATTAGGCACCACTGATTCAGGGGCATCTAGGTGGCACAATTGGATAGAGTACTGGACTCGGAGTCAGGATAGATTTGGTTTAAATTCAATCTCAGACCCTTCCTAGCTGTGTGAGCCTGGGCAAGTCACTTCACCTCTGCCTTAGCACCCTTTTCTTTAAAGTTGTTGTGAATATCAAAGAGATAATAATTACAAAGTGCTTAGTGTCTGGCCAAAAGTGGATTATATAAATGTTAACTGTTATTATTACTAGAACATCTTGGAGAGTTCTGCGCCTGAACATTTTAACCCTTTGAGGCCAATCTAGTAATAATCCTTTACCAATAGCTGGGGTGATCCTAGGATGACACAGTTTGTCATTGGGACTTCCTTCCTTCTAGGATTATGTAGTGTAGTTTTTGAGAACTCAGTTTCTTTTTTTTTTTAATTTATTTGTTTATTTGGTCAATTTAGAACATTATTCCTTGGTTGCAAGAATCATATTCTTTCCCTCCCTTCCCTCCTCCCACCCTTCCCGTAGCTGATGTGCAATTCCACTGGGTATTATTACTTGTGTCCTTGATTCGAGCCCATGTCCATGTTGTTGGTATTTGCATTAGGGTGTTCATTTAGAGTCTCTCCTCAGTCATGTCCCCTCAACCTCTGTAGTCCAGCAGTTGCTTTTCCTCGGTGTTTTTACTCCCACAGTTTTTCCTCTGAATGTGGATAGTGGTTTTTCTCCTAGATTCCTCCAAGTTGTTCAGGATCACTGCATTGCCACTAATGGAGAAGTCCATTACATTCGATTGTACCATAGTGTATCAGTCTCTATGTACAATGTTCTCCTGGTTCTGCTCCTTTCACTCTGCATCACTTCCTGGAGGTTGTTCCAGTCTCCATGGAATTCCTCCACTTTATTATTCCTTTGAGCACAATAGTATTCCATCACCAACATATACCGCAATTTGCTCAGCCATTCCCCAATTGAAGGGCATCCCCTCATTTTCCAATTTTTGGTCACCACAAAGAGCACAGCTATGAATATTCTTGTACAAGTCTTTTTCCTTATTTTCTCTTTGGGGTATAAACCCAGCAGTGCTATGGCTGGATCAAAGGGCAGACAGTCTTTTATCGCCCTTTGGGCATAGTTCCAAATTGCCCTCCAGAATGGTTGGATCAGTTCACTACTCCACAACTCCAGTAATGTATTAGTGTACCAATTTTGCCACATCCCCTCCAGCGTCCATTACTTTCCTTTGCTGTCATGTTAGCCAGTCTGCTAGGTGTGAGGTGATACCTCAGAGTTGTTTTGATTTGCATCTCTCTGATTATAAGAGATTTAGAACACTTTTCATGTGCTTATTAATAGTTTTGATTTCTTTAACTGAAAATTGCCTATTCATGTCCCTTACCCATTTGTCAATCGGAGAATGGCTTGATTTTTTTGTACAATTGATTTAGCTCTTTATAAATTTGAGTAATTAGACCTTTGTCAGAGGTTTTTGTTATGAAGATTGTTTCCCAATTGGTTGTTTCCCTTCTAATTTTGGTTTCATTGGTTTTGTTTGTAAAAAAACCTTTTTAATTTGATATAATCAAATTAATTTTATTTTACTTTTTGTGATTTTTTCTAGCTCTTGCTTTATTTTAAAGTCTTTCCATTCCCAAAGATCTGACATGTATACTATTCTGTGTTCACCTAATTTACTTATAGTTTCCTTCTTTATATTCATGTCATTCACCCACACAGGGTTATTTCTGCACCTCAAAAAGGTATCAAAGTTTTTTTTTCTTTTAACTCTTTGTTGTTTAGGAAACTTTCAGATTGTGCTTAGGACTTTAAAGAATATGATTTATTTGCTTGATGAGCTCACGTTTTAACTAAAATTTTTGACTGGCAACATCAGCATTTCATCTTTTCTCTTTGATCCTTTTACTATTTTTTTTGTGAAAGGAAGAGACTAAAATGGATGGAAGTAGATGTGGAGGCTTTAGTGAAAAGTTTTCCTCTTCTACTTTCACACATAGTTAAGGAAAGTAATTTGGGGCCTCTGCCATGGGGATTGTTTTCCATCCTCATCAGAACTCAATATTCTTTGGAGAAGAAAGGAAAAAAATTAAAGCCATTTCTGAGATTCTATTCCCAAGAGACACAAGCTTGCATTTCTTCTCTTTTTGAAAAGTTACTTTTTATGGATAACTTTTATTTTTGATACCAATTTTATTTCTAGATATATCCTTTCTCCAGGGAGCCATTCCTTGTAACAGAGAGGAGAAAAGAACAGTTCAGCAAAACTAACTATCAGATCAACCAAGTTTGGAGTCTGAGAGTATATGCAATATTCTCTACGCCTGACACCCCCAAGCCCCCTGTAAAGAAAAGAGCAAAGTATCTGCATATTGTCACTGGAGAGCTCTCCTCTCTGCCTTCATGTTATGGGTAACCAGCTGTTGCCAAATACATGTTTACTACAATGCAGAAATTATGGAAGTAAAAATCTAGATTTTATTATTATGCTCACACATAGGTATATGCCTCAGAGAAAACTTGAACAATCATGAGGATTCTATATGTTCTTATAGCCAAAATGACATCAGAGTAATAGAAAAAGGATTCACTTACATGATGCAATCTTGTACATTCCTCTTAAGCCATGTTAAGGGTAAATTTTAGGGGTTGAGATTGAAGATATTATATTAGTGGTCACCAGAGATTTAAATTCAATCCCAATGAAATACTCAAGTCAGTATGGGATTTTATGGTGGTTTATTTACAATAGAAGGAAGAAATTAAGAAGAAGGAGAAGAGGGAAAGGGTAGAAGATCTGTTCCAGTTTGGCCTAAACCAGGGGGAGTTCAGAGTCCTCAGCCAAGGGGCCTTCTCAGAAGATTAACTCTAACTCAGCTTCCAGCCACGAGGCCTCCTCCAAGATGAGGGGCCTCCTCAGAGGATAGTGCCTTCGAAAGGTCAAGGAAAAAGTGAGTCAGCCTTATCACTCACCAAGTGCCTGTTCAAGGAAACTGCCTCACCTAAAGCACACTACAAAGCTCCTCCCAGAAAACTCCACCACCAAAGTCTTCCAAAGCTGCAAACACACCAAACGCTGTCAAAAACTCCCAAAGCTGGAGAGAGAGAGAGAGAGAGAGAGAGAGAGAGAGAGAGAGAGAGAGAGAGAGAGAGAGGGAGGGAGGGAGGGAGGGAGGGAGGGAGGGAGGGAGGGAGGAGAGGGAGAGGGAGAGGGAGAGGCTCACAGGAAGTGACACGAAATATATAGGCAGTTCTTTACATCACTTCCTGTGTCTCACATGTACCAATGGTGGCTGAAGCTTGGCTTAGGACAGCCCAGGGGGTCAGTAAATTGTTTCTGACTTGTCACTTGCTAGCACATGTCTGTCATAGGCCATCCTCCCCTATAGTTAATCCCTAAGTGGGGGTGTATACATTCCTGGTTGCTAGAATTCTAAAGACTAAGCAGGATGGAGTAAATCTAAAATTGACAGCCATAAATGTTAAAGAGAAGATAGATATATAATCCCAGACTTTCTTTGATGTCATAAATGTTAAATAGAGTCATAATCTTATTCATCTCCTAAGGACATAAACTTCATCAAACAAACTACAGGTAAACTAAATCAGGTTACAGATTAAACTATAAAGATTCTTCTTTTGGCATCTTATCTAAAGAATGCTTAAGACTCTTAAGAAAATTTTTACTCCCTGGGATGGGTCTTGGTCATCTGAGGTTAAGGATATTATGCAAAAATTTTAGGAGGAATAAGAAGAAATGAAAAATTTCATAAAATATCTTCTAATGTTGGTAGACAAGAAGTAGCCAAGGATTTGTAGATAACCCTGAAGCTAGGTCTTGATGAGGGAAAGTTTTCTAGGAAAAATGCCCCTCTAAGAGCTAGTCTGACTCTCTCCAGATTTGAGACAGGAGTGGGAATGGGAACAAACAGTCCAAGATTACCTTTTCTGTGTTTGTTGCCATAAGAGATTCTTCAATTCTCCCTTTCTCTTTTCCCCCATATCTCCCTTCCTCCTCCTTTACTCTCTGTTCCTACTTTTTATCTCCCATTCTCATTTTGCCAAGTTTCATTCTAGTTTTCCTAGTGGACAAAGGAACCTTAATTGAAATTTAGTGCCTTCTCATAGAGACAGCTGGGTGGTCCAGTGGATAGAGCACTGAGCCTGGTGTCAGAAAAACCGAGGTTCAAATCCAGGTATAAACACTTACTCTAGGCATATCATTTAACCCCCTTTTGCCTTAATCCACTGGAGAAGGAAATGGTAAACTACACCAGTATCTTTACCAAGAAAACCCCATGGATGGTAATGATGTGATATGGTACATGGGATTACATGAAGACTGAACACATATGTGTCTCCTTGTGTCTGAGGACTTGGGGGAGAATAAAGGGAAAATCTGGAAGGGGGTAGTGGGTCACATAAAGGAATGTCAGAGGTGGGTAGAAAATGCAATGGGGAGCCAAGGACAGGAGGGAGGAGGGAGAGCAGTACCTCCCACAAACTGTCTTGTGTTTTAAAGAGAAAAAAGAAACACCAGAGGAGTTGTGATATTTGTAAATGTTAGGACCCTTTGGATTCCCTTATCCTAAATCCCATTTAAATCTTGATTCTAGAATTTTTCAAATAAGAAGCTTCCCTATCTTAGAGCTAACACTGATCTTGGTATAGATCATTCTGAATCTTCTTCTGATTGCGTCTAACTTCAAGTATTATTATTTCTTTTTACATTTCTCCTTTTATTTATTTTTTCCCAGGTATACATTTGTTTTTTTAAAGGTATTTTATTTATTTTGTTAAATATTTCCCAATTACAATAAATTTTTTTAACATTATTTTTTTGGGTTTGGGTTAGATGTATCATTGTATATAGAAAGGGAAAAGGAATTTTGGGACAAGGAAAGAATTCTGGGAGATAGAGTCCAAAGGGACAAGATTTTTTCCAATTACCCATCCTACAGTTCTTCCTCTGAATGCGGATCGCGTTCTTTCTCCTCAGAATTGTTCTGGACCATTGCATTGCTGCTAGTAGAGAAGCCCATTACATTTGATTGTGTCACAGTGTATCAGTAATTTATTCTTGCTAAAGATTCCCAGGAGCCATTTCTCCAGATGTCAAAGGGAACAAAGATATTCTGTATTTATCAGTGAGGGTATTGAAGAAGAGGAAATGGGAATAAACATTTATCATGTACATGTGCCAGACACTGCAATGAATCTGGTCCTCACAACAACCCTGTCAGGTGGATATTGCTATTATCTCCATTTTATAGTTGAGAAAACTGAAGCAGACAGGAGTTAAATGAGTCAAATAGCTTATGTGCTGCCCAAATCTGCATTTGAACTCAGGACTTCTTGAGTCTAGGACTAGTGCTCTTTCTACTGCTCCACCTAACCATCCCTAGAAGAATTTTTTGAAGAAACTTCTGCTTTAATATATATATATATATATATATATATATATATATATATATATATATATATATATATATATTCCTCTTTGCAAATAATTCACTGGAGAAATTGAGAGATGAGGTGAAATTGTTGAAAGAATTCTGACTTTAGAATCAGTGGGCTTGAGTGAGAATCTCTAATTGTTGTTCAGAGTTCAGAAGGTATGAATTTGGCTCTCCTGATGTCTTCCTTTTTGGATGTACCCCTTCTGCTGGGAATGGTGGTGTTCATTGCCATGCTTCTTACTTTCATAGGATATTTTCAGTATATTTCTGCTGTGACTGAAATACTCAGAGAACCCAAAGGGATGTTGTTCAGTTGTGTGTCCAACTTTTCATGACCCCATTTGGGGTTTTCTTGGCCAAGATCCTGGAAAGGTTCATCATTTCCTTCTCCAGCTTATTTTTACAGATGAGGAAACTGTGGCAAATAGGATTAACTGACTTGCCCAGAGTCACTCAGCTAGTAAGTGTCAGAGACCAAATGTGAACTCAGAGCTACCGGACTCCAAGCCTGGCACTGTGTCACTGCTCAAGTGCTCTGAGAATCCCTAATCTGCTTCTTATTAGTCTCAATTTTGGGGTTAGAGCCTGTGTGGAGTGCAATTCTGGGGAGGCTCGTAACCCCAGAAATCACTCTAATGAGCAGACAGGAGACTTGATAAGATGCTGGCAGAGAAAAGTGCCTTATTCAGAGAAAACAGTGGACAGTGGTGGGGAGGGGAAGGAAAAGGGATTCTGCCCATACAAGCGGCTTGCTCAGTCCTCTCCTCGTCTAGGTACAATCACAGATGTTTATAATAATCCTGACGCAAGATTCTCCTTCTCCTCTCTGTGCAATACCAGAGAACGTGGGGCTGTGATGTTTCAGCTCTTAAGTGTGTGATTTTCAACATTACATACCTCTAAAGACCCCCGTGATCAAGAAAACCCGTGACTCTCATGGGATTCCCAGGCTGGGACCATAATGATACTTTTGAAACTCATTGTACTTTCCCTCCTTCAGCTTATCTTATAGTTTGGCTTTCTTCCCAGGGTACAGCTAAATTCTTCTCAAGGTTTTTGAAAATAGGTCAGGAAAACCAAAAGTTTTATGGGGTGGGGAGGGGGCAGCTCTACTCCAAGGAATACGAAGGGGTCTTGAAAATTGGGGTTACAAGCCAAATACTACTCTGAGAATTACCCACTGAATCTCATCTCACACAGGCATTTAATGCCTCTGGGCCTCAGTTTCCTCATCTATAAAAGGAGGAGTTTGGACTAGATTATCTCTAAGGTTCCTTTGAACTTTAAAATCCTATGATCCTAATATGTTTATTAAGGCCTCCCAACAGCTCTATTTGCATTTCTACAAAATTATTTTTGAGGTATTCCTTTCTGAAGTAGACAATTTACCATTTGTTATCTTTTGGTATCATTTCATCCATCAGATTTTCTTTTTTATTCTTTTTCTCAAATTAAAAATAGAAAAAACAAAAACTTCCCCTCTGTCAGAATTTCCTTTTCTTTCTCCCTTGGGTTCAACTTAGATTTTTTACTTTTAAGAAAATATCTTAACTGAACAAATTTCTGGCTTGCTTATTCTTTTCTCTAAAGATGTCCCCTCCATCAGCTTAGTTGGCTACTTGCCCTCTTTACTAATCAAAACCAAAAATAAATAGCTCCTTCCAGCAGCCAGCGATTCGAGCCAGCGCTGATGCATGAGCACTGAAGGGCTATGCCAGATGGCAGACCTGGCCTGCAAACGACCATAAAGCAAGTTCTGTAGCTCTTGGCATCAGGGCTATGGGCAGCTGACCACTTTGTGGAATGCTGAAGAGGAGCCCAGATTTCCTCCATTGATTTGTTTGTCTCTTGGGGCATCTCTAGAAATAAATCCTAAAGGTGGGAGGTGGGGAGTGGGATTTGATTGCAGTTCTGTCTTGCAGCTCATGGACCACGTAGCCAGATTGGCTCCCATCTTTTTCCCTGACTGACTCTGTGATCGTGAAGCTTCCTTCTGCATGGCTTTTTTCATGTGTAAAATGACAGTGGTGGAATTGCCCATTTTCCAACTCTCCTGTGTTTCTGTAGCAGGAGGCAGTGCCTGGGCCTGTTTATTAGAAGGTGTGAATTCAGCCCTCCTGATGTCTGCCTGTCTGCATATTCCCCTTCTGCCCAAATGGAGTTTTTTAGGTTGGGAGATGGGTAGTGTTCATTGCCAGGCATTTCATAGTTTTTTACTCTCATGGGATATTTTCAGTATATTTCTGGTGTGACTGAAATACTCAGAGAAGCCAAAGGGATAACTTGCGCCTGCTTTGATATATTCCTTTCTGCCTTGGCATATACCTGAAATAGGGGGAGACTTCTAAGAGAGTGGGGTCAAGACCCGAGAGTCTTCCTAGCTCAAGAAAACCCTTAGTGCCTTCTTGTTCCAGAATGGAAAGATCTCTGCACCAGAACAATCATTAGAAGCAACTACATATGAAGGGAGAGATCCTTTCTCAGTAGTCCAGAGGAAAACCAAATGATGCAATGGATAGAAAATTATCCTTGGAATTTAGGCAGGCCTGAGTTCATATCCTTTTTTCAAACATTCATTAGCTGTGTCCCTGGGCATGTCATTTAATGTCTTGGCCTCAGTTTCCTCATTTGTAAAATAGGGATGATAATAATAGGATCTACTTTATGGGGTTGTTGTGAGGAGTAAAGTGCTTTGCAAACCTGAAAGTATTATAACAGGCTAGCTATGATCAATATTATTATTATTGCAGACATTATAATAATTTTACTACATCTACCATATTCTATATAGGCTTCCATTACTCTAGGGGAGTCCTAAGCATGTCTTTGTGTCCCCCTGGCCTACTTGAGGGCTTTCCATACTTTAAGACCTCAATAAATGTTAAATGAATAAAATGGACAAAGAAAATCTGTTCAGAAGAAGTAGCTTCTGTATGGATGGTGCCAGAGAAGCAAAGAGGATAGAATTAAAACTCTGTCTTTTTGCTGATTTCAGAGGCTTTGGGGTACATCCCTAATCTTTTTCCTTTTCACATTCATGTAAAGGACTTTGAAAATGGATGCTCAATGGGAAACTGCAAAGCTGCATTAGTTGAAATGGCCCAGAAGGGCTAGAAACATGCCTTTAGCATTGGCCAGATATTGATGTCAGCTTTTCTTGTAATATCACAAAAAATGCCTGTCAAATACATTTTCAGGAACTGAAAGAAACAAGTTCCCTGTTTGATATTAGTGTAGATAATGAAGAGAGATGCTGCCTGACCACCTGGCTTTCCATCCAGGACTAAAGAGAAGCCAAATCACAGAGTATCCATCCTCTGGTTCTGCTTTCTAGTGATTAGAAGGAAATTTCTGCCTGTGATTAGTAGACTTTCTTTTTGTTTTTTATCTGTAGATTTATTGATAGCTACTCCAGGTTAAACAAAGTCTTAATTTAGTCATGTTCTATTCTCTTCTCAATTAATGTGTATTTGCTAGGTTTATAGAGCACAAGAGACTGCTAGTTTTTTGTTGTTGTTGTTGTTTGTTTGTTTCATGAAAGAGCTCCTGCTTTATTTTTCTAAGCCCAGTTTTGTGGAATTCTAATATGCTGTCAATTATTTCAAGGAGTTCCAAGAGATTCTCAAAATAAATTAGTTTTACTTTGCCTTTTTTTTCTTAAAAGTACCTATCAAAAAGTCTTTTCAGGAAGGATGGGAGAGGTGTCATGAAATGAACAGTGGTTGGTGGTATCATTTCACAAAGATTTCATTTACTGATCTCATTAGCTCCCACGAATTTAATTACCATTCTTTGCTAATGATTCTTAAATCTTCCTTTCATGCTCTAATCTCTCTGCTCACCTCCAGTCTTTGACTCGCCAAATGACTTTTCAGATGCCTTGAACTGGATATCTAGTAGATATCTTAAACTCAGTATATTGAAAACAGAACTTACTCCCTCACTGCCTATCTTCCTTATGACTGTAGAGAATAACAGCATCTTCCCAGTCCTTCAGACTCACAGCCCAGGAGTCAGAAAGACTCCTTATCTCTCACTTCCCATCTCTCACTCAACAAACCCTATAAATTGCACCCGTCTCTCTATGACACTGGCAACATTCCAGTTCAGGCTCTCCCCATCTCATACTGGGACTATTATAACAGTTTTTCCAGTGGAACTGCTTGCCTCAAATCCCTCTTTGCTCCAATCTATCCTCCCTTTAGCCACCAGTGATTTTCTTAAGGTGAAGGGTTTTACCACCTCCACCCCCCTTACTCAATAAACTCCAGTGCTCCCTATCATCTTAAGTATTAAAAATACAAAATCCTCTGTATGGTTTTTCAAGCCCTTCCTAACCTAGCCCCTTTCTAACTTCTTCTACCTTTCATCCCATATTATTTTAGCCAGTGATGTTGGTCTTCTAGCTGTTCCATAAACAAACTATCTCTTGACTCTGGGCATTTTCTCTGATTGTCCCCCATTCTTGGAATGCTCTCCCTCATTATCTCTGACTACTGGCTTCCTTTAGGTCCCAACTTACATGCCATCTTCTACTGGAAACCTTTCCCAATCTCTCTTAATTCCATTTTATAAGTGACACTAAATGTCTTCCCTCTCTTAATTATTTTTTCTTTATCCTTCATATAGCTTGTTTGTACATATTTGTTTACTTCTTTTGTCCCCCATTAAACTGTGATCTCCTCAAGGACAAGACATGTCTTTTGCTTCTTTTTGTAGTCCCAGTGCTTAACACAATGCCTGGTACAAAGAAGGTACTTAATAAATGTTTATTAACTGACTAATAAAGGTCTCTTACCTAAGGAATTGATTCAGATTTTCTAAGAATATGAACCATTCCCAAAATTAATTGTGACATGACAATATAATTAGAACTCATACATGTCTACTTCAAAGGATGGTTGGGAGAAAAGTACTTTGTCAACTGTCAAAGAGTTATCTTAATATATACCTTATCTGGGACCCAAATCCCCACTGCAGAAAATGGCACAAGTAGAAGAGATATATGATACATGGGTTACTGGAAGAGGACTGCTCCATTTTATAAGTGACACTAAATGTCTTAGAAGTCCCAAGATGGACCTTAGGGATGTAGTCTTCATGTGAGAGACGAGGAAACTAAAACTTGCCTTCAGGAATTGAGTTGCCCATTATTACGTGGCTAATTAAGGGCATTGGTTCTGGTCTTGTGGCATCAATTCTTAATGATCCTAGTATCAAACTAGTGTCCTTATAAGACAACGTAGCCTTGTCTTTTTTTTCTTTTTTCTTTCTTTTTTTTAAAAGGTAGCTGGTGGTATAGTAGGTAGGGCACTCCCTACCTCAGGCATTAGCTACTTTATGCTAGGCATGCAATTTGATCTCTGAACCTCAGTTTCCTCATCTATAAGCAGAGATAATAATAGGATTTATCTCACAGAGTTGTTGTGAGGACCAAATGAGATAATATGTAAAATACTCTGCATTCCTGGCAGCACAGTGTAAATGCTTTATTATTTATTATTATTATCATTATGCCCATCTACTCTCCTACTGAATTGTAAGCAGATATTGGTCCTTATACAAAGTAGATGCTCAATAAATATTTGTTTGATGAACTGAAAATGGATCAATGATCAAATATTATACAGATAGTTATTTCTTATAGTGTTTACAAAGTGCCTAAAAATAAAGACTCTCACCCCACTATTATCAGTAAAGAAATTGAAGTTGACAAGAGAAGTAACTAGGGACAAGCTACCCATAGTGACAGGACATGGGATGGAGCTCATGACTCTTGACTGTGTCTCTTGTGCAAAGCATCAGAAAACACTCTTATTAAGAGGGGGTGAATTCTCCTTCAGATTCTGAGTCGATCAGAGTCTCCTTTGATCTAACTCTGTGTTTCTTTTTTTTTCATTATTTCAACATGCTCAAAATTGTGTTCATCACTAGAGCACTGGGATGTGGAAACAGAAAATTACATCTGTGTCAAAAAATAATAGGAAATGATGGCAGGCTTATTAGAAGGGATATTTACTTCATTACTACAGGGTTCTGTGATTTCCTTGATGAGAGTGCCCCCTCCACCAAGTCTGGTTGCATCCTGTATTTCACTAGGAGAATTAATGAAGCCAAAAATTTCATCACCTTGCTTTCTACCTGGTGGTGAGAGTTCTGGACTTGCCTACATTAGCCCTTAGCCAAAAGCCCTCAGACAGTCTGTCACTAGGCTGGTCACTTATATGCTAGTGACATGTAGGCAAAGTGAAATAGGCTAGGTCCTCAACAAGCTTACATTCCAATAGTTAAGGCATAAATGAGTGTGTGTGTGTATATTACAAATACTGTAAAATATACTGTGAAGTATATTACAAATATATTGCATATATATGCATTTTGTGTGTGTGTATGAGAGAGAGAGAGAGAGAGAGAGAGAGAGAGAGAGAGAGAGAGAGAGAGAGAGGGAAAGAGAGAGAGAGAGAGAGCGAGCATAAAGTATTATCATAGGCAGTTAGGTGCTGTAGTAGATAGAAAGCTTCTTGCTATCAAGAAGACCTGAGTTCAAATTCTGTCTCAGATATTTTCCTGATATGTGACCTTGGGCAAGTTACTTAATTATTGTGAGCTTCAGTTCCCTTATCTGTAAAATGGAGATAATCTACCTCATTAGGACAGAGTGTTCAGCCTGAAGTCAGGATCTTACAGAGTTCAAATCTGTCCTCAGACACTTACCAACCCTGTTGACCCTGGGTAAATCACTTAATCCTGTTTGCCTCAGTTTTTTTTTTAAACTGTAAAATGAGTTTAGAAGGTTAAAAATTCCAGAATCTTACTGTGCATAGAACATTTAGAATTTCTTGACTCTATCCTTTTGTCTCAAAACAGGGCTTAATTTGAACTGCCCACTTTTTTTTTAAACCCCTACCTTCCATCTTAGAGTTAATGCTGTGTATTGGTTCCAAGGCAGAAGAGTGTTAAGGGCTAGGCAATGGGGGTTAAGTGACTTGCCCAGTGTCACACAGCTGAGAAGTGTCTGAGGTCAGATTTGAACCTAGGACCTCCCATCTCGAGGCCTGGCTCTTAGTCCACTGAGCTATCCAGCTGCCCCCTGAACTGCCCTCTTAAGAAAGGTATCTTTCCACTTTTAAGATCTCCTGTAAAAGAGACTTAATGATCTCCTTTAGCTACCCATCCCCATTCCTACATCATCAGCTGTAATTCAAGGCTGTGTGTGGTACCAGTAAGAGTGGTGGAAAAGGCAGAGTTCATTTGGTGTCTGTTAGTGAAGGGAAGTATAGAACTCAGGAGAGAAGGAAATGTAAGCCTGAGGGGAAAAGAGAAGAGTTGATGTGAGGAAAGAAATGGAGTGTAGAACTGACTAAAGAATATTGACGATCGATTATCAAATTTACTCTGTCTAGTCGAAGGACTCGCTGGCATCCACAGACCTCCTTGGTCCTCTTCCTCATCTCCTAATATGTCCAATAGGTGGTTTAGAATCTTCTTTTCCCTTGTGGTTGCCCCTATTTCCTCAACATCTTCAAATCTGATGACCTTTTTCTCTAGTCTGTCTGGATCATCCATTCATTGAAGTGTGAGCCCTGCTCTTAGCCTTTCTTCTTCTCTCTTTCCTGGTTTACTAGATTTACCCAATATGCCAGAATTCCCATTTACAGCTTTTTTGAGAACTCTGTTTTTGCCTCCTATTCCTGTGTATTGTTGTTAGTGATGGGGGTTGGAGTCTTTACATTTAGCCCACAAGGACTCTCCACTTGACTTCTACAATTAAGTGACATTTTATTCACATTTAAAGAGTTCCATCGCGCCCTCCTCAGCTGTCTTTCCAGCTCAGTCTTGGGCCCAGAACCCCCTAATGATAACTAGGTAACTCCTTCTTGCATCTCTTCCTCCAGCCATAGAAACATTTCTAATTTTCTTGCAACATCAAAGATCATACCTTTCTTTTTGGTGGCAAAGAACTAGAAGTTGAAGAGATGCCAAATCAATTAGAGATTGGCTAAATAAGTTGTGGCATATGATTATGATGGAATACTATTGTGCTGTAAGAAATGATAAACAGGTTAATTAAAAAAGCACGGGAAAACTTACAATTATAAAAAAAAATTAGAGTGAAATGAGTTGAACAAGAGAACGTTCTATTCTGTGATTGAAATTTTGTTTGAATGTATGTTCACCTCCTAAGAAAGAACTGATAAACAGAAACAAACAAGACACAATTTTATATAAACATACATCTTTTTGTCAAATAATGCCTCCCCTAGTATGGGGAGGCAGGGAGATACCTGGAAGTTTTAATGTAACAAACAAACAAATAAGTAAATCTGAGTAAAAAAAAATCACACCTAGTCTTCTTTAACTTTGATATGTAGAGTAGGGACACTGGATAGGGAAATATGATTCCTCTTTCCTATACATCTCCCCTTTCTATGACCTTCCTACAAACATATTAGTTGCTAGGGAGCAACAAAATTTAAGAAGATATGACCCCTGCCTTTGGGACTTAGTTTAATAGAGAAGATAAGACATGGACGTGTGTATATATACATATAGTATAATGAATCAAATATTCAATGAAATACAAAGTGCTGGTTCAGCAGAAGAACAGATCCATTTTGGTCCAGGGGACTAGGAAATAATTCTTGGGACTGCCATTTGAGTTGGCTTCCAGTAAGATATAGAATGTGAAGCATTGGCTTCAACATGCTCCAAAACTCTTTTTGAATATTACTAGGTCTTCAAAGACTGTAGAAATGAGAGTAAAGATAATAACTCTTCCTTTAAAAAGTGTTCCAGGTGCTTTCCATGCATTATCCCCAAGATCCTCCTCTCATGTTATCCTTGCAGAGTTCATGGGTTGAAGGAACTGAAGCTATGTGACCTGAAATAGAGGACTCAGGAAGAGAACATGATAGCTGTCGTTAGATATTTGATGGGCAGTGGATGGTGGCCTCAGCAGGTAGTATTGGGAACAGTTGGGGCAAATAGCAAAGGAGAAAGTTTATTGGCTTATTTAGACTTGATGACAGGAGACATATCCTCGTACTTAGAGTTGTCAGTAAGTAAACGGGGCTGGCTCAGAAGGCTATGGATTCCTTCCCATTAAAGGTCCCAGCAAAGACTGAATGATCACTTGCTAGGTATTTGTTAGCAGTGAGTTCTTTTTAAATCTAAGTTGGAACAGAAGAAAAACAACTGCTTGATTACATGGTTCGAGGGGGATATGATTGGGGATGTAGACTCTAAATGAACATTCCAGTGTAAATATCAATAGCATGGAAATAGGTTCTGATCAAGGACACATTAATACCCAGTGGAATTGCGCGTTGGTTACGGGAGTGGTGGGAGGAAGGGAGGGAAAGAATATGATTCTTGTAATCAAAGAATAATGTTCTAAATTGACTAATTAAATAAAATTTTCCAAAAAAAAAAAAATAAGTTGGACTAGTTGTCCCCTGAGGTCTCTTCCATTTGAATATTCCCAGATCCCATCCATGTAGTGCTTTGTAAAATTTATTTTTTAATTTTTTAAAAAACTATTTATTGGTTTAGAACATTTTCCCATGGTTCCATGCATGATTCATCATTTCTTCCACTTCTCTTCCCTCTCCCCTCCCAGTGCTGACAAGCAATTCCATTGGGTTATACATGTATCATTGTTCAAAACCGATTTCCATGTTATTCATATTTGCAATAGAGTGATCTTTTAACATCAAAATCCTAATCACATCCCCATCAAACCATGTGTTCAATCATATGTTTTTCTTCTGTGTTTCTGCTCTCACAGTTCTTCCTCTGGATGTGGATAGCATTCTTTCTCTAAGTTCCTAGAATTGGTCTGGATCATTGCACTGCTGCTAGTAGAGAAGTCCTTTACATTCGATTGTACCACAGTGTATCAGTCTCTGTGTACAATGTTTTCCTGGTTCTGCTCCTCTCGCTCTGCATCACTTCCTGGAGGTTGTTCCAGTCTCCATGGAATTCCTCCACTTTATTATTCCTTTTAGCACAATAGTATTCCATCACCAACATATACCACAATTGTTCAGCCATTCCCCAATTGATGGGCATCCCCTCATTTTCCAATTTTTTGCCACCACAAAGAGCGCAGCTATGAATATTCTTGTACATGTATTTTCCCTTATTATCTCTTTGGGGTACAAACCCAGCAGTGCTATGACTGGATCAAAGGACAGGCAGTTTTTCAAAGTTCTTTTGGCATAGTTCCAAATTGCCTTCCAGAATGGTTGGAACAATTCACAACTCCACCAGCAGTGTATTAGTATTCCAATTTTGCCACATCCCCTCCAACATTTATCATTTTCCTTTGCTTCCATATTGGCCAGTAAGCTAGGTTATATAGTGCTTTTTAACATTACATTTTTTTTATTTCATTTTCATCAGGATGAACTTGACAAACATCTGAAATATAAACATTTCCATAATTTAAAAACTGGGAAGGAGGATTATATATGTCTTGGTGAATTTCTATCATACTCAGATTGTTTTTCATTTTTTAAAAAAGTATACATTAAATTTAACTTGGTAATTCTCAAACTGTTCTGCTTGTCCCTGTTTCCTTTTGGACTTCCTTCTGTTCTCTTCTTTCTTAGTTTTAAATTTAATTGTTCTTTCAATGAACAAAAATCTATTTTTTTCTCCCTTTCATCTCCCCCTCCAACATTGGGAAGGAAAAGGGAAGAGAATAAGCACTTAATAAGTGCCTACTCTGTACCAGGCACTGAGATAAATGCTTTATAGCTATCTCATTTGATTTGGGGAAAAACAAAACAAAACAAACCCTCTAACAAATATACATAATCATGAAGCACAACAATTCTTCCAGTGGCTAGGTGGGAAAACACATGTCTCATTCTGCACCCTCAATCCAAGATCTTTCTGTTAGGAGAAGGTTGATGGCTTGTTACATCATGAGTCTCCTGGAATCTCAGTTCATCATTGTGTGGTCAGACTTCCTAAGTTTTTCAAAGTTGTTTTTCTTCATGATGTTATTGTTATTGTAGAAATTATTCTCTTGTTCACCTCACACTGTGTCAGTTCATTCAAGTCTTCCAAAGTTTCTCTGAAAACCATCCCCTTCATCATTTGTTACAGAAAATAGAACTCCATCATATTTCTACACCATTTTTTGTTGAACCATGTCCCAGTTGTCTCTCCTGTGTATTAAAAAATATTCTGTTGATGCTCTTATCATTCAGTTCTTCTCTATCTCTTTTATTCCCTGCCTTATAACACCCCCTCCCAATAACAGATATCCTTTAGAATAAGTATAGGCAAAGGTTGTTTTGTTTTTGCTTTTATAGGACATTCCAACATGCATTTTTTTTTGGGGTCTCTCCAGGCCAGAGAGCTCCATTTCAGAAGTATATTGCTTAAGCCCCTATAGCAACAAAACTAGAAGTCCGAGCCTAGTGCTTTTGCTCCATGATACTGGGCAGCCACCCCATACTCTCATATAGAGGGTGACAACCTCATTAATCCCTGATCCTATGTTTGTCCTTTTAAGATCCACACAGGTTTACAGCATCAGATAATCTGGCCGTGTCAACCCAGCTGTATACCTCTGGATGAAAAACTGCTGCCTGAACTTCTCCGGGAGGCTGGATATGTCACCCACATGGTCGGAAAGTGGCACCTGGGCATGTTTCGAAAAGAATGTCTTCCAACACGCAGAGGATTCGATACGTTCTTTGGTAATGGAAATCCACGTTGTTCTTTATGGTCTGGTCCAACGATAGCCCTCTAATAAAATACACCCAACTGTAATCAGATGAGATAATTGGAAACTTCAATGCCTAGTGAATCAGTTTTTATTCTGCTACCTCCATAAGTATTTCTCTGTATTTAGTGCATGGTGGTCATAATCCCTGCAGGAAGGCATTTACCTTTTCCATTGTAGTAAGGGGTATCTTAGGGCCCTGGAATAGTTCCCTAACCGGCACTGATGATTCTTTTCCTCTCAGAGAATATTTTGTTATACCACGAGGAGGCATAGGTTCAGTTTTTTCCCCTAGTCAAAAGCCAACATGAGCTCCATTTCTTCAGATATTTAGAATAGCTCTTTCCTGCAGACAACATTCAAAAGCTTCTTCTGAAGTGCATTAAAAAAAAAAAGAATGCCTGGTTATCAAGCAAAAGAAATTCCTTTGTTGGCCATGTCCAAAAATGTTTGTATCATTCTATACTCTGAATTTAAAATCTCTGTGTTAGGAGGTGGAGGGCATATTTCATCATGTGGAATCATTGTGTTGGCAAGTGATGTTAAGTCTTTTCTCCTGGAGCACTTCTCTTGCTTTTGGAGGAAATAGACTTTCTTTCCCTAGTTAAGGTGAAGGGAGAGAGCCCAGCATTTCCTATGAAAGGCAGGCATGCTTACAACCAAAGACAATCCTTTTGGGGAGGCAAGAGAAGCAGATGGGAAGAGCACAGAAGACTTGGGTTTAAATTCTGGCTTTGCCACTTACTGTCTCAGTAACTTTGGTCAAGTGATTTGTTTTCCCCTTTGGGTAACCGTTTCCTCATCCATGAAATAAAGCGGTTGGTCTAGATCAAGGGGGTCTTAACCTGAGATCTGTTGACTTAAAAATATTTATGGATATGGATATGTGTGTGTATGTATGAGTAAATATAATCCGTTGCATAGCAGTATAATGGGTTTCTTTTATAATCCTCTATGTTTGATTTTAGGCATTTAAAAACATTCTGAGGAGTCCATAGGCTTCAACAGATTGCTATAAGAGAACATGACACAAAAAAGGTTAAGAACACCTGATCTAGATAATTTCTCTAAATCTATGATTATATGAAATGACCTTAATGGAAATGGCCTAATCCTATAATAATAAATTTATATTAAACCCTTGAGTCTTTTACCTTTAAATTTTACCTTTTTTTACCCTTTAAATTTTTACCCTTTAAAATTTTACCCTTTAAATTTTTAAAAATCTTTTTTTCAATGCCTTATTTTTAGGGAGAACAAATCAGGTTTAAATTTCCTCCTCTGCAATGTTTCTGTAATACTCTAAATATTCTTGCCATATGGCTGGCATTATTATTATGTGTTGACTCTTAATGATATTTTTTAAAAGTCAGAGACTGAATTGTTTAAGAATTTTTTTTTTTGTTTCTAAAAAAGGCGCAGGTAATAACACACTTTTAGAGGCTGATGACTTTCAGAATATAAATTCATGTTTGTAAATCACTATAAAGACAAAAAGCTCTGTATGCTCATAATAATAATAATTATTTTATTACTTGAAATCAGTTTGGCGGTTAAGCTATTTGTAAATTAATGGAGCGGCACAAAAAAACATGTGAACAAATAGCTGTCATTTCTCTGGTGTCCCCTTATTTATTAGATCTTTTCAATATTAATATTCGGTACATATATATAACATCTTTGTACCAAGCCTCTCCTCTGGATAGATTCCCCCAGATGATAAGCCTATTGTCTGCAGTTTACAGGTGGACAAGCTGAAGTGTGAGTTCCACAAGGTCACATAATAAATCACTGGCACAGCCCAGAATAGAACACCCCCTCCCAAGTCTCCCAACACCTGATCTTCCCCCTACAAAACTAATAGGATTTTTATGCACCCTCCAGTGCAAATCAAGTAGCTTAGGGTAAATGCTTCTGGTTTCTGGTGCTTTGACACATGGAGGAATGATTTTATGAATGTATGTGGATGTATCCATATATTTTAAAACCATAATATTTTGAGAACTGTGTACAGTTCCTTTTTAAAAACATTTCTTTCAGCTTTTTTTACTTTGCCTCATTATGCTTCCTTGATATTGTCCAACCCCAAACCTATTCAACCAGAGAATAAAACACTGGCTACTATGAGGGACCTCTGATTTGGTGACTCATTGGTGGATGAAGTGCTGTTTGAAAAGAATCAGAGGGATGCAGGGTCATAGATGTTGGGGTAGGAAGCACCCAAGAGGTCATCGAGTCCAACCCCATAATTTTATGGATGAGAGAACTAAGACCCAGAAATATTAAGAAACTTGCTCAGTATTCTTTTATTTTTATGATATCTGGGAAGTTCTTACTAGGTATACTGTTAGGTTTGGAATTGGGGAGAATTCTCATGCATTTACCTTCATCTTCAAGGAGGTTTGCCACTATTGGTCTGTAGATGGCGCCTGTAATAAAGAACAAGGCTGTCCATTTTAATGTTTTAAGAAGAGAATTCAGTAATGTTTACAGAATTATTGATAGAGACTACTTGTTTTTCTTCTCGCACTTAGCCTCATATATGGGGCAGGCAGGCAGGTGATATTTGACTCTCTGAAGGAATTTAAATATATGAAAAATCCAATTTAACATAGCTTTTGAATTGGTTTTGTGGGTTTTCCATACGCTAGGTAGCCAGGGGGCTTTATTAGGAAAGATTTGTGTCTTTCACCAGGTGGTGTCAGCATCTGACTAGGGATGGCTGAGCCACTCCTGGGAAGTCAGTATCACAATCTGAAAATATTAGGGAGAAAAGCATCTCACGTGCCCCCTCCAAATAAAGCCAGATGTCCAGATCATGCCAACTACAGCTGTTTCCTGGGCTTTATTCTAACTTTAGAAGGCCAGGACATCATTCCCTTGACTTCATCTGAGCTCTGAGGAGTTTTGTTTTGTTTTTACAGATTTCTCTGATGTCACCTACTTGCCTTATAAAACAGAGGAGCTACTGTTCTCAAAATCTTTCTGGGGTCATAGGTTAGACTGGCACCACAAATGAAATTTTTATGCTTTACAGTATCAAATATAGAGATGTTAAAAAGAATGTTGCTCTGATTAGCCTTGTCATCTGATTAGCCTTGTCATGGGTAATCAATCGCATTAGGTGATTAAATGCTGAAACATTCGTTTATATAATAAGTTTTATGCTGTGCTGACTGCTTTCATCTTCCATTCTCCTTGTAGGGTACCTTCTAGGTAGTGAAGATTACTACACCCATAAACGCTGTGTACATATTGATGCCCTGAAAGTCACCCGATGTGCTCTTGATTTTAGAGATGGAGAAGATATTGCAGCAGGATATGAAAATATGTATTCAACAAATGTATTTACAGAAAGGGCTGTGAACCTTATTGCTAACCATCCAGCCCAGAAGGTACATTATTCTTCTTCTCTTCCTACCTCTACCCCTTCCTTCCTTGCATCCTTCCTTCCTTGCATCCTTCCTTCCTTGCATCCTTCCTTCCTTGCATCCTTCCTTCCTTCCTTCCTTCCTTCCTTGCATCCTTCCTTCCTTCCTTCCTTCCTTCCTTCCTTCCTTCCTTCCTTCCTTCCTTCCTTCCTTCCTTCCTTCCTTCCTTCCTTCCTTCCTTCCTTCCTTCCTTCCTTCCTTCCTTCCTTCCTTCCCTCCCTCCCTCCCTCCCTCCCTCCCTCCCTTCTTCTTGTTTAATCATGATACAAGGTTACTAGACATGCATTAGAAGATTCCACTTTTAATGACAGCAGCCCAAGTATTATAATGTGGTGTAGGTCAGACATAAGCCCTCTTCTCTCCATCAGCCTATATCAGTGTCTTCACCATGATTATATATTCTTTTTTTTTAAACCTTTACCTTCTGTCTTGGAGTCAATACTGTGTATTGGCTCCAAGGCAGAAGAGTGGTAAGGGCTAGGCAATGAGGGTCAAGTGACTGCCCAGGGTCATACAGCTAGGAAGTGTCTGAGGCCAGATTTGAACCTAGGACCTCCCATTTCTAGGCATTATATCTTCTTTAAGACTTGCTTCATTTGATGCTTCTTGACCTTGACATCTATGATGTGTATCATGGTGCCATTGTCCTTAGTCTTCTTCATAGGTGACAAATCAGTCAGGGGAACTTGATGGCATAGTGATCAAAATCGCTCCTCCTAGGGACACTCTAGAGTCACTAAAAGGTGAAGGGCATTTGGAGCATCACCTTTGGGTCACTCTTCAACAGGGCTTTATTTTGTCTAGAGGAGAATAACTTCCTTTTTGAAAAAATCTTTGATGCTATCTTGTAGGAAAGGGTTCATTGTTTCTTTAAAAATAATGAGATACCAAGCTAAATGGCTCAGTGGATAGAGTGCTGAACCTGGAGTCAGGAAGACTAGCTGTGTGACCCTGGGCAAGTCACTTAATCCTGCTTGTCTCAGTTTCCTCATCTGTAAAATGAGCTGGAAAAGGAAATGGTAAACACTCTAGTATTTTTGCCAAGAAAACCTCAAATGGAGTCAGTGAAGAGTAGGACCCGGCTGAAACTGACTGAACAAGCTAATTGGTACAGTTGATAGAGTGCTGGGTCTGGAGTCCAGAAGAACTGAGTCAAATTTGGTCTTGGGCACTTATTAGCCATGTGGTCTTGAGTAAGTCACTTAACCTCTGTCAGCCTTGAGTATAAAAAAGGGATAATAATGGCTCCTACTTCTTAGGGTTGTGGTGAGATAATGGATTCCTGATTCTCCCACATCCAGTGAGATAATAAATTAAGTGCTTAGCAGAACACCTGACCCATAGTAAGTGCTCTGTAAATGCTAACTATTATTATTATTAACAACTTCACTATTATTTTGCTATCAAGAATCCTAGAATCACAGATTTAGAGCTAGGAGGAATGTTAGACGTCATCTGATTTAACCTCCTTCATTTTAGAGTTTCAGTAGCTGAGTCCTAGAGCGGTCAGGTGATTTGTCTCAAATTTCACTCCACTTCAGGCACATTGCTGTCAAGGTAATCTTCCTTAAGCACAGATCTGATTGTGTTCCTCCCCTACTCAACCAACTTCAGGTCTTCTTTTTACATAAAGGATAAAATATGAATTCCTCTCTTTAGCTTTTAAAACCCTACAGAATCTGACCCTAACCTCTCTTTCTAACTTCACTGAATATTAATCTCCCTCCAGGACTCTTTGTTCTCTCTCGTCACACATAGCTCTCCCTTTTATCTCTGTGTTTTTGCCATGACCGTCTTAAGCGTCTGGAATGCACTCGCTCTTCCATATTTCCTCCAAATCAGAGAGTCCCTCTCTTCCTTTTTGACTGTGTTTTAGTACCATCTTCTACATGAAGCCTTTCCTGATTCTCCCAAATCCAAGTATCCTCCCTCTAAAACTATCTTGTATTTAGCTACTTTGTATAGATTTGTATTCCTTCACCTTATATTTATGCTGCATTCTTTTGGTATTTGTACTTGTCTCCCTCATTACGTGTAAGGTCTTTGTGAGCAAGAATCATTTCATTCCTTGTCCTTGTATCCCCAGCACTTTTGGACAGTATTTGGAACACCAGAGTCACTTGATAGACACTTATCAAGTTATTGATGATTGGCTACCCAAAGACACAAATGCAGCAAGGTGCAAGCTTTAATCATTTAGAATAATTTAGGGGGAGGTCAACCAACATAAACACACGAACATTCAAGAAGAAACTTAGTATTATTACTTATATTTTTGTCTTTATGTACATTTATATACACACATAAATATCTATGCTTTTGTATAAAGCATAATTACAAAAGTAATGCAAATAAGTGAAAATAATTGATTCTTTTAAATAGGTTTAGATTTTCTCCCATAATATTTTTTAACATTATGAATTTGTTATTTTAGACCTTTTTATTTTCAAAGATGATACAAAAGTAAATTTAAATTCATGGGAGAAACACCTCCATCTAACCTAGAGATGAAATTTTCATAGATTCTGAGTTCATCAAAATAAAAATGAATGAGGCTATACTGTGTGTAAGTTAACTTTTGTGGCACATGATTTGTTTAAAATATTGGCTCTATATTATAAATAATGCCCAGCAGGTCTTGCAATTGTTTTTACTTTGTTCTAAGATCATCAGCAAATACATAGTTGTAATTTTTCATTAGTTGTCTTGATAACGTAATAGAAATATATGATATATGATTAAAGAGCTTGAACTAGAAGAGACATTAGAGGCCATCTAGTCTAACCCTCTCATTTTATGGATGAGAAAGATGTGCCCCAGGGAGATTTGCCCAAAGTCACACATTCTGTTGTTGCCCAGTCTCACCTCTCCAACTACTTTTCAGATATCTACAACTGGGTGTCCAGTGGACATCTAAAACTCACTATGTCCAAAACAAAACTCATTATCTTTCCCCCTAAACTATATTACTGTTTAAGGTAACAATGTTCTCTCAGTCCCTTAGACTTGTAATCAGAGAATCATCCTGAATTCGTCACGACCTCTCGCCTCCCATATCCAAGCTGGTGCCAAGGCCCATCAATTTCATCTTTGCATCATCTGTCAAATACGCCCCCTTCTCTCGTCCTATGCTGCCACCACTCTGATGCATCATTCCCTCGTTCCCACATGCTTGGACTACTGCAGCGTGAATCAGTCTTGAATCAATACACTATTCTCTCAAATTGGAGAGGGGGGTGGGGAACAGATATGTAAGGAGGTACCAACTGACCAGGTTAGAAATAGAGAGGGCCAAAGCTTCTATGCCCATCCAGAGTGGAATCAGGTCTGTGAATGGCAGCTGCACTTCCAGCTTGGGAGAGATTGGGAGACTGAGTCTTAAAAAAAAAAGTTAAGGGCAGCTAAGTGATATTTCCTAGCTATGTGACTTTGGGCAAGTCACTTAACCTCAGGTGCCTAATCCTTACTGCTCTTTTGCTTGGAACCGGTACCATATATGGGTACTAGATGGAAGGAAAACATTAAAAAAAAATTAAACCAAATCCCCTGACTTTGAATCTGGAGATTTTCCTATTATATTATGTAATCCATTCATTAGCTACATGGCCTGAGACAAGTCATGTAACTTTTCTGAATTTGTTTATTCATTTATAAAATGGAGATAATATCTATAGTAACTATTTTCCCAGTTTTTTGTAAGACACACACAGACACACATATATATAAAATGCTTTGAAAACTTTAAAGGGCTATATAACTGTTATTCATTATTTAAGGTTTGCAAAACACTTTTTTAATAACAGTTCCAAGATATGTCATGTAACCGTATTTTTGAAAATTATTATTTCCATTTTACATATAAGGGAATTAGTTTTTCTCAGATATGAGCATGGAAAAGGAATCAAATATTAAATCAACTGCAGAAAAGGGCCACATCAGATAATTCTTTTATGAGGTATAAATTAGTCCCTTTGTGAGAAAGTAGGCAACCTGATAGGATAAAGAATGATAGGGCATGCTTTTAAATAACTTTTAAAAGTCTCTGAGTCCAGGAGAAAGACTAGGTCCAGGGAACCTAGATCCTGATATGATATGTTGAAGATACAGAGATCTAGATAAAGGGGAATTCTTAGAAGTCACATGGATCTGAGAGAATATTAAGAGGCAATCACAACAAAGAAAGGGATCCAGGGCTCTAAGATTAGGCTCTGGTCATTTTGACACAAGATGTATCAGAAAAGATGTTGGTGAAATTATTGGATTGCAGACTCTTTAGGCAGTAATCTGGTGTCTCTTCCCTCTCTCAACCAGCCAGTCAGCATTTTTTAAGCAACTACAATGTACCAGGTACTGTATTAAGCACTAGAGAATCAAAGGAGACAGAGATGAGAGAGAGACAGAGAGAAACAGAGACAGAGAGAGAAACAGAGACAGAGAGAGAAACAAGGAGAGACAGGGAGGGAAGGAAGTAAAAAAAAAAAACCCAACAGTTCCTGCCCTCTAGGAGCTCATGATCTATTGGAGAAGACAACAAATAGACAAATATGTACAAACTATATACAGATAAACAGGAAATAACAAAGGAATAGCACTAGAATCAAGAGGGATTAAGAAAGGCTTTCTGTAGAAGTTGGGCAGGTGGTATATACCTATAAGATGTATTACCCTGGACAAATTGCTTAACTTTTCAATGCATCTGACAACTCTGAAAGACTAGGAGCTGCAGACAAATTGCTGGAGGGGAAGGATTTTCTCTCTCTCTCTTCCCTAGATGAATTGAGAGAAGGATTTATGGAGAGAGAGGAAGAAGGGACAGAAGGGAGAAATTTGTATATATATGTTGGATATTAGGGACAGACCTGAAAATGGCACTTTATTAATTCAGATTCAGTGTTGAGACAAAAGGAGGCACCTATAGGTCAATGAACAGTTAACCAAAGGAGTTTTACTTATCTGTGACATGGTAAGGACAGGTTAACAAGAATATAGTATCACTTCTATCAACTGTACTATCTTTGTCTCCTTTTTGAAAAGGGTCTGTTCAGAAGGCTCAGATACTATGATTTGTGAGGTCTTCAGATATCCACCAAGTCACAGGAACCCCAAATCCATGTGGTTGGGACTTTTTAGCTCCCTTGGTAAATCAAGAAGCCACATCAACACATCCAGAAGCCACCAGGAAACTATGTCAAGCCATGTCAAGCTTGAGCCTTACTTTTCCCTTTCCTTCCCCAAGTCTTCCCTTTGTTGCCTTTACCTCAATTGTGATAGGAGGTGGGAAACCCTGATAGATATGGATACTATTACAAATAGTATTTGTGGGGGGGGATTTTATTAGCTTAGACATAAATAATTAAAATAAATTTATATAAGTGCAGAAGGAGAAATACGGAGTAGTGAGTAGTAGTGATAATTCAGTGACTTGGAACGCCAAGTCACCTATGAGTTTCTGATCCTAATTTTCTATGTGACTTAAGTACCTCATTTTCTGCAGTGGGTGGACAAGGTTTATTCTCTGAAATCTTTTAGACTTTGAAATCTTTGATTAAAAGACTTTTATTAGCCTAACATTGGAACACAATGAAGAAGGTGAAGAGCTACCTTAAGAGATGAGGGAAAAGGAAGATAAAGAAGACACAACTGATTTAGAACAGCATTAAGATTAGTGTTAAGTGGAAGAAAAAAGTCAACCCATTAATTTATTTTCTACCACGCAGGAATCAAATTGGTACAACATTTGATGAAAGTTCTTGAAATTCATTTATTCGTTTTCTCTTTTAAGATGATAGCAGAGAAAGCCAAACCTCACCTTCAAGGGTAGACATAATTTTAATGCTTACAGCAATATGAGAGAACAGCCTGATTGGGAATTAGGGTTAGGGTTGGGGAGAAGAAAAGGTGGAGAGATGGCAAATGCTGCTCTAATTAGTTGATAAATCCAGATCTGCTTACTATGTGACATTTCCCACTTTGCTGCTCCCTTAACTGATTGATATAATTCTTTTCCAGCCTCTGTTTCTCTACCTCGCCCTACAGTCTGTCCATGAGCCCCTGCAAGTCCCTGAGGAGTACCTGCAGCCATATGACTTTATCCAAAACAAGAATAGGCAGCATTATGCAGGAATGGTGACCCTTATGGATGAAGCTGTGGGAAATGTCACAAGAGCCCTTCAAAAGTATGGGCTCTGGAATAACACAGTGTTTATCTTCTCCACAGGTAAGTCTTTCCAATATAAAATCATCTTTACCCAGAAACTAGGATGTGGCATTCAATAAAGTGTATGAAGACAAAGTGGTTTTTTAGTGGTTCCTTATTAAAATAGATTTCAACTGCAATGGTGGAGAAATGATAGCAAGAGATAAAAAGATGCTCTTGAAGAAGGAAATAGAATTATTTTTTCCTCTTTCAGATGTAGAATATTTTGGTATGTTCCTGAAAAAGAAAAAGGATGATAATTCTACTTGACTACACATAAATTAATGATGTTCATATTCCTGAACTTAAAAAGAAAACCTCTTACCTTAAGCCTTAAAAATCAATACTAAGTATTGGTTCCAAGACAGAAGAATGGCAGGGGCTAGGCAATATAGAAATACTTCTAAAAAAGTTTCCAAAGTACTTTATATTATGATATCATATTAGAGCCTTACAAAAACCCTATGCAGTATACTGCTGCTATTGTTATCATTACTTTTACAGGTCAGGAAATTGAGACTCACACACAACTAAGAATTAGAGGCAAAATTTGAATCCAGGTCTTTTTATCCATTCACCTTGTCATACTATTTTCTCAGTGTGAATAGATACTGTTTAGATTTAGCTATCCAATTAGTTTGTACATGGTGAGGTATATAGTCATTTTTCTTTATAGCCTTTGGGTCTTCTGTAACTTCCATTGACCAAAAAGGAAACATGGTACAAAGAAATGGATGTATAAAATTTCAGAGAAAGGGGAGAAATAGGCCCTTTTATCCTGACCTAATCTACTTTTATTATTTCTTAGATGGAGCCAATGTTTAAGTTTTGGGGCTGTGATATGAATAATTATCAGCAACAAGTATTTATTGACATTTTTATGAAGTTCTTTGCTTTTGATTGTCTAGGACTTAAGATATGATGACAGATGTGCTAAAGGCTAAAATGTTTGCAGTTTGATGATCTTAGGAAACAGTACAGCTCTAATAAAAGAAGGGCCAAAGTCAAGTTCTGTACTCTAATGGATTCTTGATTTGTTGGATATGGGGAATTCCATTAGTGCAGGCTAAAAATCTCTTCATGTATATGCACAGAAAAGGGGGCAAGTCATGCTAATCATTAATTGCCTATTATGTACCATGTCCTGTGCTAAGCATTGGAGATGCAAAGAAAGGGAAAAGAAAAAGCATGAAAATGAAATGAAAAAGAAAAAAATGAGACCCTCTTCTTTTTTAAAATTATTTTTTCCAGTTACATTTACTTTTTTGATATTCATTTAACAAAATTTTAAGTTCCAAATTCTCTCCCTCCTTAACTTCCCCTCCTGAGAAGACAAGCAATTTGATATATACATATATAAAACACAGACCAAAAAGCCCTGAAGAAAAATAAAGTGAGTTTTAAAAAAGCATATTTTGATCTTCACTTAGATTCCATAAGTTCTTTTTCTGGAAGTGGATAACATTTTTTATTTTAGTTTTGTTTAGTTTAGATTATTGTATTGCTTGAGAATAGCTGCATTCACAGTTGATCATCATATGATATTGCTGTTGCTGTGTACAGTATTCTTCTGCTTCTATTCACTTTGTATTAGTTCATATAAGTTTTCTCAGTTAATATATTTCTGAAACCATCTCCCTCATTATTTCTTATAGCAGAATAGTATTCCACCACAATCATATACCATAGCTTTGTATTTGGGTATTCCCTCAATTTTAAATTCTTTGCCACCACAAAAAGATGTGCTATAAAATTTTTTTGTACATATGAGTCCTTCCCTTCCCTTCCCTTCCCTTCCCTTCCCTTCCCTTCCCTTCCCTTCCCTTCCCTTCCCTTCCCTTCCCTTCCCTTCCCTTCCCTTCCCTCCCCTCCCCTCCCCTCCCCTCCCCTCCCCTCCCCTCCCCTCCCCTCCCCTCCCCTCCCCTCCCCTCCCCCCTTCCCTTCCCTTCCCCTCCCCCCTCCCCTCCCCTTCAGAATTGTCCTGGATCATTCATTGCTATTCATAGAGAAGTCCATTATGTTTGATTGTACCACAGTGTATCAGTCTCTGTGTACAACATTCTCCTGGTTCTGCTCCTTTCACTCTGCATCACTTCCTGGAGGTCATCCCAGTTCACATGGAATTCCTCCAGTTCATCATCCTTTCAGCACAATAGTTGGATGGGACTTTAGGAAGATCACTTTGACAGATGAGTGAAGGATGAACTGAAGTGGAGAAAGATGAGGCAGGGACACCAAGCAGAGAGCTGTTGCAGTAGTGCCATTGTGTAGTGATGGCAGCCTGCCAAAATAGTAGGAGGGTAGCAGTATGAGAGGTGATTAGGGGGAATATATGAGATATTGTACAAAGGTACCAATGATGAGACTTGGGCAACTGATTGGATATAGTGGGTGAGAGAGCGAAGAGTAAATGATGACACCTAGATGGTGAGGCTGGATGACTGGTAGGAGAGTGATACTTTCCATAGTCAAAGGAAAGTTAGGAAGAATGAGGATTTGGGGAGAAATGTCATGTACATAGAGATAATAACTGAATGTGTGGGAGCTAATGAGATCACCAAGTGAAATAGTATAAAGGGAGAAGAGAAAAGGGTTCAAGATAGAGCCTTGGGGGACACCTATGGTTAGTAGACACAAAGGCCATTAAGAATCACACTTTTTAGACCATATGTAGAGAATGATTTAATAGTTGGTACTCAAAAGTTGTGATATTCGCCTGTAAACCAATGAGACAGCTTCTAATCTATAAACCAAAAAAGCCTAACAGTTCAATTCATAGGCAACTCGTGCTTGTGTCGGGGAATTATCACTGAAAGGTCTGCGCCAAGAATGTTGAGGAGAATGCAGTAAAATGGGGTGTTTGAAAAGTTTATGGAATGTTACAGGATAATGATCCTGGTAATCTTTATAAAGTGAGCATGCATTTTTAATAGCAATTTTCCAAAATAATCAATTTCACTTGCACTTAGATAAGAGGCTGTTAGGAGAAGCTAAGGTTGCAATTCTTTCCAGAGTGATTTTTACTGTGTTAATTGACAATTTAAGCCACCTGAGGTGGAATTAATAATGTGATTGAAATCCAAGGTGATTAGACCTGCTCGATTTGGCAAATTGTAGGACAAGAGATTCATTTTTTCCAGCCTTCTTATTCTGTTTCAGGCAGATTTTCTTTACAAGCATAGAAACACTGTTTGCATTGGAAGCCCAGCTTCCAAACAAACAAATGTTGAAAACATCATATACAGAAAACCATGAAATACATTCCACTTTTTCATCTCATGCTCAGATTTTGTGGAAAGAAGGGACAAAGGGGCAGGGGTGAAGAATATTTGCAGGAGAATTTCTTGGGAGACTTTGTGTGATGTTGTACTATCTGATTTTTCCCCCCACTGATTCCCTTGTGTCCTCAGACTTCTTCCACTCTCTAGCTTCTAGGGACCTGAGGATTTGGGCCACCAGAAATGAATTGGATTTAAAGCCCAACCTCTTGTCTGCAAATGGGAAATTACTAAAGTTCCCATTTCAGTTGGAGAAGGTCTCTTTGTACAGGTCCTTTTGTGTATGCATGTTAGGGGTGGAGGGGCTGGGAAACTGGACCTAGGATTTCTTGGGTGGAATGAATTCCTGGGGAAAAAACTCCTACCAACAGTGGAAGAACTGTAGCTGCTCTGCTTCTGTCTAGGGCACTGAAAAATTCAAATGACTTCCCCAGGATCACACAGCCAAAGTATATGTGCCAGAAGCAGAGTTTGAACTCAGTCCTTCCTGGCTCCGAGGCTGGCTTTCTTCATGACATGTTGCCTGATCATGTACTCAGTTCAGGAAACAGAGAAAAATAGGAGCACAAGAAAATGCTCAGTAGACTATCTTGCTTTTCCCCTTTCATTACAGACTGATGAGCCTGAGAAATATCACCCTGACAGGCAAACGACAATGAGCAGATTCACTCACTGTTGCTTATTGTTAGGAGCCTGTCAGTGAAAATATAATGTGCTGTCATTAGCAGAGATGACACTCAGGACTTGCCCTCAGTTGGATACAATTTGGCTTCCAGGACCATCTCTGCTAATAACTACTTAACTTTGTGCCCTTGGGCACATCATTCCTTCCTCCTCTGCCTACCCACAACCCCAAACCAATTCTTCTTTGATGAAATGGGGGAAAGAGAAATTTTTTAAAAATTAAAAAATTTAAGTTAAAATTGTTTTAAAGTGCAGCTAAATAATTCTTTTAAAATCTTTTAAATATTTTTATCTTAAAATATTAAAAATGGTTTTAATAATTTTTATTTTAAAATATTAAAATATTTCTAATATCTAATAAAATAATTTCTAATATTTTTAAATGAAAAAAAAAATAAATGGCTCAGTGAATTGAGAACCAGGTCTAGAGATGGGAAGCCTTGAACTCAAATCCATCCTCAGACAACTTCCCAGCTGTGTGACCCTGGGCAAGTCACTTGACCCCCATTGCCTAGCCCTTACCACTCTTCTGCCTTGGAGCCAATACATAATAGTGATTCGAAGATGGAAGATAAGGGTTTTTAAAAAAAAGGTTTTATTGATGCCTTTTCTCTTTTTACATAGAATTCAATTCTAAATATATACCTTTCTATCCTAGTCTTACATTGTAGCAAAAAACAAAAGTTTCACTAAAACCACCAATATATTGGCTGTATTTGGTGATGTGTTCCCTCCCACCTCTCTATCAAGAGGAGGCAGATGTGTTTCATTATCTTTTGTTGTTGTTTGTTCCAGGAGTAATTTTGGTTATTGCAGTTACTCATAGTTTGACTTCCTCCTAGGGTTCTTTTTATTATTGCCATCACTCTCTATAGAGTGTTCTTCTGGTTCTGCTATTTTATTCTGTATTGGTTGATATGAATCCTCCTGAGTTTCCTTAGATTCTTCACCCCTGTCACTTCTTAGTTAATGTGCCATTATAATTGTGTACAATAATGTTTAGCTTCTCCTTCATATTACTGTGCATTTATTTCCTATCTGTTTTGTCTATATTCCATATATGCAATGTTCTCCTCATTCTGCTCATTTCCCTTTGCATCAGTTCATATAAATCATCCCAATCTTTTCTGAAAGCATCCTGCTTATCATTTCTTATGGCACAATGGCATTCCATTATTATATACCACAATTTGTTCAGCCATTCCCCAGTGGATGGGCATCCCCTCAATTTCCACTTCTTTGCCACCATAAAAAGAGCTGCTGTATTTTTGTGCATTTAGGTCTTTTTCCTTTTTTGTTTGATTTCTAGTAGTGACATTGCTGTGTCAAAGGATATGTATGCACAATTTTATAACCCATTGGTCATAGCTCCTAGTTGCTCTCCAGAATGTTTGGATTGGTTTACAACCCAACCAGTAGGGTATTAGAGTGTGACTACCATTTTTAGGGTGACTGCCCAGGGCTACAATTATAGACCTGTGACTTTATCCTAATCAACCTAATCATACATTAAAATCTTTCTGTGATATGTTGTTAATTATAAACCATTTCACATTTGTTCATTGAGCTCTGACAAAATTTTATCTAATCTCAAGTGGTGCCATGAAGAGTAAATTATGCGGTAGGTAAGTGGCTCAGCAGATTGAGAGTCAGACCTAGAGATGGGAGGTACCAGGTTCAAATCTGGCCTCAGACACTTCCTAGCTGTATGACCCTGGACACTTCACTTAATCCCTATTGCCTAGCTTTAACCACTCTTCTGCCTTGAAACTAATACCTAGTATTCTAATATCAAAATTAAGGACATTAAAAAAGGGTAAAATTTTATGACTACTTAGAGGCAGCTTGGTAAAATAGAGACCCAGCCTCAGCCAGGAAGAGCTGCATTCAAATCCCACCCCCAAATCCCACCAACCTAAACAACTTATTGTAAGGATAAATTTAGGGTTGAGACTGAATATAAATTTAATTGGTTGCCAGGGATTTAATTTAAATCCCAAATAAAATACTTAAGTCAGTTTGGAAATTTTATGGTGGTTTAATTAATATAGAGGGAAGGAATTAAGAAGAAGAGAGAGGGAAAAGGATAGAGGGATTCTCCAGCCTAGCCTGAGCCAAGGGGAGTTCAGAGACCTTCTAGCCATAAGGCCTCCTCCTAGGAGGATGGAGTTTTTAGGGAAACTAAAGGAGAAAAAAAAAAGAATCAGCCTAAATTCCGAGAGAGCTCAGTAAAGATGCCTCTCCTGAACTAGGCTACTAAGCTTCTCCCAGTATTGTATCAAGGACACTCACCGCTAAACCTGGACAATAGCTGCAGCCACGCCAAAATGCCAAGATGCTCAGCATGCTGCCACCAGCCACCTCTCCACCACCAGAGCCAGAGCCACCTCTCCGTAAAAAGACCTTGGAGAGAGGAAGTGACGCGAAATATATAGACTTTTTTATATCACTTCCTGCGTCTTACATGTACCAATGGTAACTTAAGCTTGTCTTAGGACAGTCCAGGGGGTCTGTCAGTTGTTTCTGATTTGTCATTTGTAGCACATGTCTTTCATAGGCCATCCTTCTCAACACTTAATCCTTAAGTAGGGGTGTATACATTCCTGTTTTGTTAGACTAAGCAGGGTGGAGTAAATCTAAAATTCACATTATTCTTTCCATGCCCCGGGTAACTAAGGCAGAAGACTTTGTGCTTTCTTCAATATGGACAAAAATAGTTATACATCATTCTTTGTTCTCCACTCTCCCCCATCCCTCTTTCCATTAGAGTTTCTTCTAAACCTGGCAGTTAGCAAGTGGAGCTCCTGAGTTTTAAAAGGTACTTAATGTAATTTGCAGATGGAGTTCAAAACCCTCTTAAAACATTTTAGAGACTCTATGCCAAGAATGAAGCAATCTGACCATTAGAAAATCAGTGTTGTTCCTATCTCCTCTGGTTCTTTGTGCAGATAAAGGAGGTTCTTTTTTATATCAGTAAATGAAGCCTTTTAAGTCAATCTTTAGGTTTGTCCTCATAGTTTCTTGCTTTGTAGATGTAACAGTATGCTATAATATAGTATAACAGTATGTTATAAATAAATAAATTTATATTATAACAATACATAATAAAATTACATAATATATAAAAATAATATAATGATAATAAATATAAATAAATAAATGTTATAAGGGTCAGCATATAACATAGTTTATGGCAACTAAGTGGCTCAGTGGACCGAGTTTTGGGCTCAGAGTCAGGGCAATCTAAGTTCAGATGTTGCCTAGTTGTGCCACCCTGGTCTAGTCACTTAACCTCTGCAGCCCTGGTTTCCTCATGTGTAAAATGGGGATAATAATAACACCTACCTTCCAGGGAGATACTTATACAGGACTGTTTAAACCTCAGAGTGCTACATAAATGCCAGCTGTTATTATAATTAAAAACCCATCCATCTCTTAGAAATCACCATCCCAGACCCTCTGGTAAAAGTTGCTCCCTTGAGCCCAAGAGTTTGTTAGTTGCTGTGATCTGAAGTACATTGGTCTAGGGGCAGCTTGGCACCCTCAGGAAGGCTCCTCTTTCCAAGTTCAAATCTGGACTCAGACACTTTTTCACTGCATGACTCGGGGCAAGTCATTTAATTCTGTTCACCTCCGTTTTCCATCCGTAAAATGAACCCAAGAAGAAAATGGCAAGTTATTCTATTTGCCAGGAAAAACACCAAAGGGTATCAAAGAGTCAGACATGACTGGACATGCCTGAACACAACAACATATGTCAGAATAAGTGGGCCAAACAAGGGGACATTAGAAAGCATGTTGGTTTTGGAATTAGGAGAATCCTGGGTTTGCATCCTATCTCTAGTACTTACTAATTATATGACCCTGGACCAGTCACTTAAACTCTCTGCAAACTAAGGACATAGTGGATATAATCTTGGACTTGGAGTCTGGAAGGCCTGGGTTCAGACTCCACTTCAGATACTTGTAGATGTGTGTTTATGGGCAAAACGACTTAATCTGTCTGAACGTTGGATCTCCTCAGCCATGTAAGGTAGTTACTCTGTGCTATCAGCCTTCACAAAAGAGGGAGATGTTTGCATGGAAAATGCTCTTTGGCACATCGAAGAATGAATTGGATCAAATGTCTGTCTAGGAATCAGAAGTCTAAGCTCTGAGCTATGGTTCTACCAATTATTAACAAGATATTTATCTTATTTAGGCTTTTCCCATCTATAAAATGGGGAATAATACACACACCCCTTGTGTGACTTACCAGACTGTTTAGAGATCTAATGAAATGATGCTTGTAAGAGCCCTCTGGCAACTGGAAATCACTAAACATGTCTAAGGTTATAGTCAGAATGTGATTTAGATGCCTTATAATAATAACTAGCATTTGTATAACACATTAAGGTTTGCTTTGAGTCTTGATGTGTTATCTCATTTGATCCTCACAACAACCTTCAGCAAAGTGAGGCTAAAAAAAGGTTAAATGGCCCAAGGTCATTTAACTGGTTAGTGTTCAACGCAGGATTTGATCTCACGACTTCCTAATTCCAAGTCCAGCATTTTATCCATCATGATGCCTACACAGTGCTTCTATTAAAGCCCTTCTATGATGTTCTACTAAAATAGAGAAATGCTCTTGGATTCTGAAAGGTTGTGCCAGCATCATATAAACCTTGGCAAATCTTAATAAGTTGAAAATAAAACACTTTACATGTAAGCCATTGACAAATGTCCATAGGATATTAGCCTGGCTTACTTCAGGGGGGCACATTACAAGATGGTGGACCACCAGTGGATAAATATTTGGGTCCATGGCAGGCTTGGAAAGGCTGATTCAGTAGTTCAGTGGAAAGTTGATGCCATGTTTAGAGTCAGAGGACCTAGGTCAACCACCATCACCTACTATAACCACCACCACCACCACTACCACCACCATCACTACCATCACCACTACTACCACCACCATCACCACTACCACCACCACAATCACCACCACCACTACCACCACTACTACCACCACCATCACCACTACTACCACCACCATCACCACCACCACTACCACATTTACATAGTGCTTTAAGATTTACAAATTTACTTTACATGTGTTATCTCACTTGATTTTCACAATGACCCTGGAAGGTAGGTACTATCCATGTAACCTTGGACAAGTTACTATACTCATTTCTCTGGACCTCTCTTTTTTCATCTGTATAATGAGAGAATTTAACTAAATGTATGGTATAGTGGAATAAGCACTGGCTTTGGAACTGAGGGACCTGCATTCGAATTCTACCTCTTATGCTTTCAGAGTCACTTAGCTTCCCTGTACCTTCTTTTAGTTATCTTTAAATGAGGGGATTGGACTAACTGGCCTCTGACTCCCTTCCTGCTCTAAATCTTTGCTCCCAGGATCTTATGAGGACTGGAGTTGCCGCGTCTGTGGGTGGAGGGAAGGTTCTAAAGGCTGAAGTCATGGCTAGACCTTTTGAAATGCACAAGTAATGTGTTAAAAGGCATTTATAGACTGGCCTGTAATCCTAAATGTATAACTTTGTTTCCTTGAGAATGTACATTCTGAATTCCAAACAACCAATTTAGAACCTTTTGGACTACAATCAGCTTGTAGGTTGAACACCGCTTATGAGTGCCAACATTACTTTAAGTGGTATCTTTCCTACAGAAAATTCAAAATGTATTTTAATCATATATTTTAAAAATCATGTCCAAACTCCCCTCAGGGGGATACATTAAATTGCTAGACAGAGTTCAACACAAACTGTTTTAGAGAATTAATGAGCAAGTTTTGCTACAGAACTGAACTCATCATCCTCCCACCCTCCACCCCCTTGAGCATTCTACTATTCCTTGCACGCTAACAGCAAATTAGACATTTTTTCCTTGTATGTTCACGTTAGGAAAAACAGCCACAACAATAATGTTAATGTGAAGGGCAAGGTGGTATAATAATAACTAATATTTATATAGCCCTTTAAAGTTTACAAAGCACTTTACAAATATCACATTTTATCCTCAGAATTCCAGAATTTTATCCTCAGTATTCCAGAAAGATAGGTCTTAGTACCATCACCATTTTCTAGATGAAGAAATCGAGGCAGGCAGACCCCTTGTCCAGGGTCATCAATTTGAATTCAGATCTTCCTGATTTCAAATCTAGGGCTTTATCTAGCTACACGTTCTTCTGGGTATGGAGCTGGCTTCGAACTAAATTAGGAACACCTTGGTTCAAGCCCCATCTCTGCCACTGACTTTTTTCCCCCTTCCTTTTAAATTTTATTTTATTTGATGGTTACATGATTCTTCTTGTCTCCCTCTCTTCTTTCCTCCCCCCTCCCAGAGTTGACAAGCAATTCATTGGGTTATACATATATTATCATTCAAATCCTATTTCCATATTATTCATTTTTGTAATAGAGTAATCTTTTAAAACCCCAAATCCAAATCATAAACCCACATAAACAAGTGATAAATCATATGTTTTCTTCTGGATTTTTACTCCCACAGTTCTTTCTCTAGATGTGCCAGTGACTTTTTAACTGAGCAAATCATGTAACTTCTCAGTGCTCCCTGGCACCTCTCAAAACTAGAAGTCCTAAGCCAGGTGCCGAGCTACTGCCTAGGGAGAGGGAGTTTGCTCACCATGGACCTGGTTTGAACCCAAACACTTTAGGGTAACCCTTAGCCCATAGCAACCCTCAGAGGCAGGCAGAAAGACTACAGGTAGCAACATCCTCTTTTTACAGATGAAGAAACTGAAGTTCAGATACAGAAAATGATTTGCCCAAGTTCACATGGTAGGCATATGGTTTTGAACCCAGATCCCTGACTCTTCCTCTTTTCTACCAAATCATGAAAAACCCAAGGTTCTGATTGTTGTTCAGCCATTTTTTTGGTGGAACCCCATTTAGGATTTTTTTTTTTGCCAGAAATATTAGAGTAGTTTGCCATTTCCTTCTGTAGGTCATTTTATAGATGAGGAAACTGAGGCAAACAGGGTTAAATGATTTGCCCAGGGTCACACCACAAGTAAGTATCTGAGACCAAATTTGAACTTGGGTCCTTCTGATTCCAGCCCTGGCACTCTATTCACTGAACCACCTAGCTACCCTAGGATTCTGATAATTAACATATCACAATTTAAACAAATATGGGTTTAGGTTGGCCTTCTGATTCCTTTCCAAAAGCTCTCTAGAAAGAATTGGAATTGAACTTTATTTAGGGTCTTAGTCCTTATGCAATCACAGTTGGGTTTTAGTGTTCACCCTCTAGCCAGATTTTTTTGTCTTTTGTCAAACCTCTATTATATTTCCCTGAGCTTATCTTTAAAAAAATTTTTTTTTCAAGAGTCTTATTTTCCTTTTCAGAGCACTACTGGGTGGTTTCTTTTCCATTCTCTTACTTCAGTTGGTAGATGACCTAACAAGACTTTTTTGCCCTTGTCTCACATTGAAGAAGTAATGGTTCAGTCTCTATTTATTTCAGGTTTGACCTGAAACTCTGTAGATCCCCAGAATGCACCTGAGAAACTAAATGTCTAGCACTTCAAATTCCACTTAAAGTTATTGACCCTGCAACAGACCTTTGGGATCAGATGAGAGATTCTTAACCTCAGGTCCATGGGCCACTTAGATAGGTTTTAAGGTATCAATGAACTTGGATGGGGCAGTTAGAGGGATAGAACTCGACGGAGCACAGTCTGGCCTCAGTGACTTACTAGCTGTATGGCTCTGGGCAAGTCACAATTTCCCTCAGTTTCCTCATCTGTAGAATGAGCCAGAGAAGGAAATGACAAACCTTTCTGTTATCTTTGCCAAGAAAACTCCAAATGTGGCCACAGAGTTGGACACAACAGAAAAAGAGACAATGACAATGATTGTACTTGGTTGGCAGAAAAAAAATGCAATATATATGCGTGTGTATATCTCCATATATCTTTATTTTTATTAACCTCTAACTGGAATTTACTAAAGGGTTCTGGGGCACAAGAAAGGTGAAGAACCCCTAATCTGGTCCAACCACCTTATTTTGCAGATGAGAAAATGGAAGGCCAAGAGGTGATTATTACTTGCTCAAGAACACACAGGAAGAAAATTATAACAGCAATAATCATGGCTGATAATAATGTAGCAATTTAAATTTGTTATCTCAGCTGTTACAGCAACCCTGGAAAGAAGGTGGTATTATTTTTCCCATTTTACATATGAGGAAACTGAGGCTCAGAGCATGTGCCAAGGCAAAGCACTGACCTTTTCTTTATTTTAAAATTAATTAATTCAATTAATTAATTTAGAATATTTTCCATGGTTACATGATTCATGCTCTTCCCTCCCCTTCTCCCTCTCCCTTCCCTTAGCCAACGCACAATTCAACTGGGTTTTATAAGTATCATTGATCAAGACCTATATTTGCAATAGAGTGATCATTAGCCCCAGCCATATTTCCATCAAACCATGTGATCAAGGAAATGACTGACTTTTTCTTTAGATTTCAGGTTCCTCATCTGTAAAATGGGGGGGGGGGGAGATGTTTGAAGAGTTAACTAGATTATCTCCCAGGTTACTTTCATCCTTAATATTCCATAAATACTATGATTATTTATAGAATACTTACTATGCAATTCATTGGGCAGCTAGGTGGTCCAGTGGATAGAGCACTGGTCCTAGAATCATTTAACTGGCCAGCGGTTAAGTTTTGTGATCAGGGTCACACAGCTAACCCAGGTTGACTCCTGTTGGTAGGATTACATGAGGATGTCCTACTCCAAACCAAGGGCTCTTCCCACTGTCCCATCCCAGTGCCAGTGCTTCTTTTCCTAGAATGTTTTTCTCTTTAAGTAATTAAATGAAATAAAATAAATATTTATTAAATGCTGTCTATGTTCATGGTGCCAGGTGGAAAATACTTCATCTTTTTGGGGTGTGAAGGGAAGCCCATAGACTTCCCCAAAAGATGAGAGAGTTGAAACAGTAGAATCATTCAACATCTTTTACTTGTTCTCCCCCTCCCCCAAATCTGTACTGACAAATAGATTTAAATGCTTCCAGAGTTATGTAAGGGTTAAATTGTGTTTTTGACTAAATAAGAGGGTTATAAATTCAGTGTTGTGGTTGCTGAATTCAAAATATTATCCCTAAGCCAGAAAAAAACAACTGTTAGTAGCTTTTATTTATAATGAAGAAGAGAAAGAGTTGAAGTGTGAAATGTAGGAGGGAAAGAGGTAAGGAGTTGCCTAGCCTACCCTAAGTGCTGATCCACTGAAATTCAGCTCACTCCCTGACAAAGTTCCAATTTCCAAGTGGAAGTCTGAGTCACTCCCCAGCAAGCTAATGTACGATCCAAGGAAAAGAGTCTCTCCACAGAAATCACACTGAAGGTAGTGTCCCACCAAACTGCCAATGAGCAGAGAGGGTCACCTTAAAGAGCCACCCAGGCAGCAATCTCTCCAAGCCAGAAGTCCCAGTGGTATCTTCAGCCAAAGTTCCACCAACCCAGCCTCCTCCAAAGCCAAAGCAGGAATCTCCGCAACCAATCTCTCCAGAAGCCAGGAATGGAATTCCTGGAACCAATCTCTCCAAATGCTAGGAAGGGAATGAATCCTAGACCATGTTGGTCTCTTTTTATACCCCCCCCCCCTTTTTCATGTCACTTCCTGTCACTCCTCCTTCACAGAAACCAATGGCAGTCTTTCAGTTTGCCTAGCACTGCCCAAGGTGGGGGGAAGTGGCCTTTGGAGTTGTCACTTACTCTAGTAAGTGACTTGTGAATTCTAATACTTAATGGTAAGTAGGGGTACTTTAAGTTCTTGATTTATTTAGCTAAAAATAGGTAAGGGGAGAGTTAATCCTATCTTCATAATTCCCCCTGTGATTATTTGGGAGTCTAGTCTCCCCAATGAATCATTTACTATAACTAGCTTATACCTCTAAAGATCTTCTAGCTAAGGGTGCCTAAAATATTGCACTTTCTAAGAGGAAACTATAGTAGATGGAAATAAGAGGGAAATAGAAGAGAGAGAGCACAAAACCAATATTTGCTAGGCACATTGACAAAAAAGCCAATTAGGGGGCAATCTCCTTTGGTGTAAGAGTTTACATTCATAATAAATGTGTTCAACCCCCTTCAGTTCAATCAGTTACCTCCCAAAGTTCATTTTGGATCTTCTGATTCAGTGTAGGTTTCTTTATGGCATTTTCAAACAGTTTACTTTCTTGATTCAAGGAGTTAGCAGGCTTCTTTTCCTGAAATTTCTCTCAAAATATTTTTAAATCTTCGGTTTTACGAAAATTGTATAGTTCCCAGAGCATGTTTCTGGGTGGGGGTGTTTAGTGGCATACCCTCCCACCCACAGAGCACACTGGAGAATAGGCTCAACACAAACAATCCTTAAGCAAACTTTCTTGAAAGCCAGATAATCATGTGTGTCACAGTTTGCTTCTGGTAGAAAAGGGGTTGTTTGTAGACATGGTATTTTTTGAATGATAAGGATAATTAAGTGTTGTTTAAAAATAGTCTTTTGTGAGTGACAGAGTACAGACATGAAGAGCTTTGAGTAAATATATGTTACTGAAAGGATTATAATTCAGTGCTAGTGAAATCAAGGAAGGGGTGATGACTTTCCTTTCCTTGGGAACTTACAGATGTCAGTTCTTCCCCAGAAAGCCCATGTTCTCTCTCTCTTCTCTCCCTTTCCAGTTCTGTGATTTGGGATAAGGCAGTGAACCTTTGCTTTAGGTTTCAAGTTCCTCATCTGTAAAATGGGAGGGGGGTGGAGGAGTTAAACTAGATTATCTCCCAGGTCCCTTTCATCCCTAAATATTGCATAAATACTATAGTTATTTATTGAATGCCTTTCACTATTCATTTCATCAGATATCGAGGGAGTACAGTAGATAGAGCACTAGGTCTGGAGTCAGGAAGACCTGAGTTTAAATCCAGTCTTAGATACTTACTAGTCATGTAACCTTGGGAAAGTTATTTGCCTCAGTTTCCTCATCTGTCAAATGAGTCAAAGAGGGAAATGGCCAATTATTCTAGTATCTTTGCCAAGAAAAACGCAAATAGAGTCACAAAGAGTCAGACATGACTGAAATGCCTTAGCAACTACAAATGTGAGTCACATTTTGTAATGCTCTCCAGGACGTGGAGAAGTAGAAGACAATCTATGTTGTCAATGAGTTTGTGGACACTAGTCCACAAAGGCTAGAGATGGAAAGGAGCATGATTTGCTTGTGGGGAGTGAGGCAATTGTTTTTGTCCGAGAACTTATATATAGGTTGGATGTTGATCAAGAAAAAAATTGCGGGGGGGGGGAGGCTGAGTAGCACAGCGGATGGATCATGAGAATCTATATCAGTTCTAAGAAGGTAAGGATTTTTTTTTAATTTAAATATATTTTATTTGATCATTTCCAAGCATTATTCGTTAAAGACATAGATCATTTTCTTTTCCTCCCCCCCCCACCCCCCATAGCCGACGCGTAAGTCCACTGGGCATTAGATGTTTTCTTGATTTGAACCCATTGCTTTGTTGATAGTATTTGCATTAGAGTGTTCATTTAGAGTCTATCCTCTGTCATGTCCCCTCAACCTCTGTATTCAGGCAGTTGCTTTTTCTCGGTGTTTCCACTCCCACAGTTTATCCTTTGCTTATGAATGGTGTTTTTTTTCTCCTGGATCCCTGCAAGTTGTTCAGGGACATTACACCGCTACTAATGGAGAAGTCCATTACGTTCGATTATACCACAGTGTATTAGTCTCTGTGTACAATGTTCTCCTGGTTCTGCTCCTCTCGCTCTGCATCACTTCCTGGAGGTTGTTCCAGTCTCCATGGAACTTCTCCACTTTATTATTCCTTTTAGCACAATAGTATTCCATCACCAACATATACCACAGTTTGTTCAGCCATTCCCCAATTGATGGGCATCCCCTCGTTTTCCAGTTTTGGGCCACCACAAAGAGCACAGCTATGAATATTTTTGTACAAGTCTTTGTGTCCATTATCTCTTTGGGGTACAGACCCAGCAGTGCTATGGCTGGGTCAAAGGGTAGATATTCTTTTGTCGCCCTTTGGGCATAGTTCCAAATTGCCCTCCAGAATGGTTGGATCAGTTCACAACTCCACCAGCAATGAATTAATGTCCCCACTTTGCCATATCCCCTCCAGCATTCATTACTTTCCTTTGCTGTTATGTTAGCCAATCTGCTAGGTGTGAGGTGATACCTCAGAGTTGTTTTGATTTGCATCTCTCTGATTATAAGAGATGTAGAACACTTCTTCATGTGCTTGTTAATAGTTTTGATTTCTTTATCTGAGAACTGCCTATCCATTTCCCTTGCCCATTTATCAATTGGAGAATGGCTTGATTTTTTGTACAATTGATTTAGCTCATTATAAATATGAGTAATTAAACCTTTGTCAGAGGTTTCTATGAAGATTTTTTCCCAATTTGTTGTTTTCCTTCTGATTTTAGTTATATTGGTTTTGTTTGTACAAAAGCTTTTTAGTTTGATGTAGTCAAAAATTATTTATTTTACATTTTGTGATTCTTTCTATATCTTGCTTGGTTTTAAAGCCTTTCCCCTCCCAAAGGTCTGACATGTATACTATTCTGTGTTTACCCAATTTGCTTATGGTTTCCTTCTTTATGTTTAAGTCACTCACCCATTTTGAATTTATCTTGGTGTAGGGTGTGAGGTGTTGATCTATTCCTAGTCTCTCCCACACTGTCTTCCAATTTTCCCAGCAGTTTTTATCGAATAGTGGATTTTTGTCCCAAAAGCTGGGATCTTTGGGTTTATCGTATACTGTCTTGCTGAGGTCGCTTTCCCCCAGTCTATTCCACTGATCTTCCTTTCTGTTTCTTAGCCAGTACCAAATTGTTTTGATGACTGCTGCTTTGTAATATAGTTTTAGGTCAGGGACTGCAAGGCCCCCATCGTATGTGTTTTTTTTCATTATTTCCCTGGATATCCTTGATCTTTTCTTCTTCCAAATGAACTTTGTTATGGTTTTTTCTAAATCAGTGAAGAAGTATTTTGGTAGTTCAATGGGTATGGCACTAAATAGGTAAATAAGTTTGGGTAGGATGGTCATTTTTATTATATTGGCTTGTCCTATCCATGAGCAGTTAATGTTTTTCCATTTGTTCAAGTCTAGTTTTAGTTGTGTGGCGAGTGTTTTGTAGTTGTGTTCATATAGTTCCTGTGTTTGTCTTGGGAGGTAGATTCCTAGGTATTTTATTTTGTCTAAGGTGATTTTGAATGGGATTTCTCTTTCTAGTTCTTGCTGCTGAGCTGTGTTGGAGATATATAGAAAAGCTGATGATTTATGTGGGTTTATTTTGTATCCTGCAACTTTGCTAAAGTTGTTGATTATTTCAATTAGCTTTTTGGTTGAATCTCTAGGATTCTTTAAGTAGACCATCATGTCGTCTGCAAAGAGTGATAACTTGGTCTCCTCCTTGCCTATTTTGATGCCTTCAATTCCTTTATCTTCTCTAATTGCTACTGCTAGTGTTTCTAGTACAATGTCAAATAGTAGAGGTGATAATGGGCATCCTTGTTTCACTCCTGATCTTATTGGGAATGCATCTAGTTTATCCCCATTGCAGATGATATTAGCTGTTGGTTTTAGATATATACTGTTTATTATTTTTAGGAATGACCCTTCTATTCCTATGCTTTCTAGTGTTTTTAATAGGAATGGGTGTTGTATTTTATCAAAGGCTTTTTCTGCATCTATTGAAATAATCATGTGGTTCTTGCTAGTTTGCTTGTTGATGTGGTCAATTAAGTGGATGGTTTTCCTAATGTTGAACCAGCCCTGCATCCCTGGTATGAATCCTACTTGATCATGGTGAATGATCTTTCTGATCACTTGCTGGAGTCTTTTTGCTAGTATCCTATTTAAGATTTTTGCATCTATATTCATTAGGGAGATTGGCCTATAGTTTTCTTTCTCTGTTTTTGACCTGCCTGGTTTTGGAATCAGTACCATGTTTGTGTCGTAAAAGGAGTTTGGTAGAACTCCCTCTTTGTTTATTATATCAAATAGTTTGTATAGTATTGGGATTAACTGTTCTCTGAATGTTTGATAGAATTCACAGGTGAATCCATCAGGCCCTGGGGATTTTTTCTTAGGAAGTTCTTTGATGGCTTGTTGGATTTCAATTTCTGATATGGGATTATTTAGGAATTCTATTTCCTCTTCTGTTAGTCTAGGCAGTTTGTATTTTTGTATATATTCATCCATTTCTCCTAAATTGGTGTATTTATTGCCATATAATTGGGCAAAGTAATTTCTAATGATTGCCTTAATTTCCTCTTCATCGGAGGTGCTGTCCCCCTTTTCATCTTTAATGCTGTGAATTTGCTTTTCTTCCTTCCTTTTTTTAATTAGATTGACCAGTACCTTGTCTATTTTGTTTGTTTTTTCAAAGTACCAGCTTCTTGTCTCATTTATTAAATCAATAGTTCTATCACTTTCGATTTTATTAATTTCTCCCTTAATTTTTAGGATTTCTAATTTGGTTTTCTGCTGGGGGTTTTTAATTTGATCGCTTTCCAGTTTTTTCATTTGCATTTCCAATTGATTGATCTCTGCCCTCCCTTGTTTGTTAATATAAGCATTCAGGGATATGAATTTACCTCTGATTACCGCTTTGGCTGCATCCCAAAACGTTTGAAAGGATGTTTTGCCATTGTCATTTTCCTCGATGAAATTATTAATTGTTTCTATGATTTCTTCTTTAACTAAACGGTTTTGGAGTATCATATTGTTTAATTTCCAATTGGTTTTAGATTTGGTTTTCCATGTACCATTACTAATCATTATTTTTATTGCCTTGTGATCAGAGAAGGCTGCATTCATTATTTCTGCTTTTCTGCATTTGTGTGCTATGTTTCTGTGACCTAATGTATGGTCAATTTTTGTGAATGTGCCATGTGGTGCTGAGAAGAAGGTGTATTCCTTTTTATCCCTATTTATTTTTCTCCATATGTCTATTAATTCTAATTTTTCTAAGATTTCATTCACTTCTTTTACCTCTTTCTTATTTATTTTTTGATTTGATTTATCTAAATTTGATAATGGTTGGTTTAAGTCTCCCACTAGTATGGTTTTATTGTCTATTTCTTCCTTCAATTCTCCTAGTTTCTCCATTAGAAATTTGGGTGCTATATTATTTGGTGCATACATATTGATTAATGATATTTCCTCATTGTCTATAGTCCCTTTTAACAAAATATAATTACCTTCCCTATCCCTTTTGATCAGGTCTATTTTTGCATTGGCTTTATCAGATATCATGATTACCACTCCTGCCTTCTTTCTATCAGTTGAAGCCCAGAAGGTCTTACTCCATCCTTTAATTCTGACCTTGTGGGTGTCAACCCGCCTCATGTGTGTTTCTTGAAGACAACATATGGTAGGGTTTTGGATTCTGATCCATTCTGCTATTCGTCTACGTTTTATGGGTGAGTTCATCCCATTCACGTTCAAAGTTATGATTGTCATTTGTGGACTCCCTGGCATTTTGATTGCCTTCCCTAATTCTAACCTTTTCTTCTTCGGCTCTACCTTTTAGTCCAGTGATTTACTTTGAAACAGTCCCCCTTGTCCCCTCCCTTGATGTTTCCCTTTTTAGTCCCTCCCTTTTTCTTCCCTCCCCCTCCCCCCTCTCTTTCCCTCCCTTTTTGTTCTCCCTCTCCCCCTCCCCCCCCTTGGTTTTCCCTTCTCCTTACCCTTGTTGGGTAAGATAGAATTCAAGATCCCAATGGATCTGGATGTTTTTCCCTCTCAGAGTTGATTTCCCTGAGATTGAGGTTTAAGTAAACCCCCCCCCCCTCTTCCTCTCCTTCTTGTAGGAGTTTTCTTCCCCTCCCCTTCCCATGTGAATCTTTGTGTGAGAATGATTATTCTATTTGGTCTTTCTTTACCCCCTATTTATACATTACATTTTCCCCACATATTAGTATACATAGGTTGATATAAATGTAGTCCTTATAGAAGAGATTTTGAGTAAAAGAAGAAGATAACATTTTCCCCTTTCCTTAATATTTACCTTTTCAGGTATTCCTTGCTCTTTGATTTTCGGTATCAAACTTTCCACAGAGCTCTGGTCTTTTCTTTGCAAAAAGTTGGAAGTCTTCTATTTTGTTGAATGCCCATACTTTCCCTTGGAAGTATATAGTCAGTTTTGCTGGGTAGCTGATTCTTGGTTGGAGACCCAGCTCTCTTGCCTTTCTGAAGATCATGTTCCATGCCTTACGATCATTCAGAGTAGAACTTGCAAGGTCTTGTGTGACCCTGATTGGCATTCCTTTATATCTAAATTGTCTTTTTCTGGCTTCCTGTAGAATTTTTTCTTTTGTTTGATAGCTTTGGAATTTGGCAATTACATTCCTGGGAGTTGTCTTTTGGGGGTTTAGTGTAGAAGGTGTTCTGTGAGCTCTGTCAGTGGCTGTATTGCCCCCTTGTTCTAGAATCTCTGGGCAATTTTCTTTGATTATATCTTGTATCACCATGTCCAGTTTGGTGTTTATTTCTGGCTTTTCTGGGAGTCCAATTATTCTTAAATTTTCTCTTCTCCCCCTATTTTCCAGATCTATCACCTTGTCGGTGAGATATTTTATGTTCTCTTCTAATTTCTTGGTGTTTTGGCTTTGCTTTATTAGTTCTTGCTTTAAAGCCTGGTTTTCTTTTACAGTTTGGTCAAACTGGTTTTGTAGATGCATGAATTTCTTTTGCATTATTTCCCACTTTTCCTCCCAGAGGGCTTCCATCTTTTTGGTCATTTCTGATTCAAATTCTTCATGGGTTTGTGGAGAGTTTCTATTTCCTTTGGAAGATTTTGGAGAATTTTCTTGTATATCTTCTTCTATTTGCTCTGTATTTTGTATTTTGGCTCCATAGAATGTGTCCAAAGTCGCCCCTTTCTTCTTATTTTTCTTGGTATTTTGGGGCTTCTGTGCTTCTGTGGAGTTTGTCATCTCTGAATGTGGAGGATTAGCTTTCCTTATCTCTGTCTGGTGATCAGAGGCTTTAGTCCTGGGCAGGACTATGAGCTTTCCCTGGGTTAAACTGAATATGCCTCACTGGAACTGGAATGGAAGGGTAGGACCACGAGGCCACACTCTCCCCCCAGCTCGCTTTCCGGAAGTTGCCTTCAGAATTGCTGGCCATGAGGCTGTTTCGTTGGCCTGCGGGGGATGGGCTGCAGCTTCCCCAAGCTCCGGGCAAGGACTTTCACTGAGACTTGGATAGCAGGATCCAGCCCGTGAGGCTGTCTTGCCTGCCCTGAGGGTTGCTGTTGTTTCGACCAGCTCTCTGCAGCGGAAGCCCCAGGCAGTTACTTTCACTGGGACTCGGGTAGTGAGGACTCTGCTCTCTGAGCCCCGCCGGGCTGCGGCTTCCGGGAGCCTTGGACTCTGCGCTCCTACCCCTGAGGTCCGAGTGATCTCGGGTTCTGGCTTTTGAGGGGAGCCGTACCTTTTGAACCGGGTCCAGGTCCAGGAGGAGGGTTCCCAGGGTCTGTGCTGTTGATCGTTTTGAATTTCGGCGCCTTAGGAGCTTTTGGTTTGAGATCGGTCGGGAAGGGTTTTCCGGAGATCTGAGCTTTAGCTTTCTCTAAGCCGCCATCTTAACCGGAAGTCCTGAAGGTAAGGATTTTTTAAAAAAGGAAGAAAAACAAGTTAGTCAAGTTGAGGCAACTAATTGGCACAGGGGATAAAATGCTGGTCTTAGAGTCAGGAAGCCCAGAGTTCAAATCCTGACTCAGTGTGACATTAGAGAAATTACTTCTCGTCTGTCAAAAGGGAATAATAGCATCTAGCTTACAGGGTTGTTGTGAGGACCACCTATATTTTAATAACAAATTTCCACATAAGTTTTCCAAAGTTATATTATCCAAATTGCCTTCCTTCTTTCTTTCCTCCTCTCCGCACCCCTACCCCCTGGAGCTGACAAGCCATTCAGTCTGAGTTATACATGTATTATCACACAAAATATGTTTCCATATTATTCATTTCAAAGTGAATAACCTTAGAAAACCAAAACCCTAAAATATATACCCAAATAAGCAAGTGATAAATAATATGCTTCCATCTGCATTTCTGCTCCAACAGTTCTCTCTCTGGAGGTGGATAGCATTCTGTTTTCTTAAGTTCCCTCAGCATTCCCTTGGATCATTGTATTGCTGATAATAGCTAAGCCTATCACAGTTGATCATTGCATAATATTGCTGTTACTGTGAACAATGTTCTCCTGGTTCTGCTTATTTCACCCTGCATCAGTTCATGAAGGCCTTTCCAGATCTTTTTAAAATCATCCTGTTCATCATTCCTTATAGTACAATAGTATTCCATCACCATCATAGACAACAATTTATTCAGCCATTCCCCAATTGAGAGACATCTCTTTAGTTTTCAATTTGTTGCCACCACAAAGAGGGCAGATATATTTTTGTACAGACAGGTCCTTTCTCTTTTTTTAAATCTCTTTGTGATATAGATCTAGTAGTGGTATGGTTGTATCAAAGGGTATGCATTCTTTTATAGTCCTTTGGGCATAATTCAAAATTGTCCTCCATAATGATTGGATTAGTTCATGACTGGACCAACAATGTGTTGGTGTCCCAATTTTGCCACAACTCCTCCAACATATATTATTTTCCTTTACTGTCATATTGACCAATCTGCTAGGTGAGAGGTGGTACCTCAGAGTTGTTTTGATTTGAAAATATTGCATTTATTTTTTCTCCTTTTCTGTATTTGGTTGTAAAGTTTTTATGCCTTAGTACATGGTCAATTTTTGTATATGTACCTTGTGCTGCTGAAAAGAAGGAATGTTCTCTTTTATCCTGTTCAGTTTTCTCCAGATACCTATTAAATCTAACCATTCTAAAACTTCACTCACTTCCTTTACTTTTTATTTATTTATCTATTCATTCATTCATTCATTTATTTATTTGTTTGTTTGTTTATTCATTCATTCATTCATTCATTCATTCATTCATTCATTCATTCATTCATTCATTCGTTCGTTCGTTTGTTTGTTTATTTATTTATTCATTCATTCATTCATTTATTCATTCATTCATTCATTCATTCATTTACTTACTTATTTATTCATTTATTTATTTATTTGTTTGTTTGTTTATTTATTCATTTATTCATTTATTTATTTATTTATTCATTCATTCATTCATTCATTCATTCATTTATTCATTCATTCATTCATTCATTTATTTATTTATTCATTTATTTGTTTATTTATTTATTTATTTATTTATTTATCTATTTATTTATCTATTTATCTATCTATCTATTTATTTATTTATTTATTTATTTATTTATTTATTTATTTATTTATTTATTTATTTATTTATTTATTTATTTATTTATTTATGGTTAGATTTACCTAGTTCTCATAGGAGAAGGTTGAGGTCCCCCACTAATATATAGCTATTTCCTCCTTAAGCTCCTTTAGTTTTTCCTTTAAAAATCTTGATATAATACCATTTGGTGCATATATGTTAAGTATAGATATTACTTCATTGTCTATACTACTTTTTATCAAAATGTTATCACCTTTCTTATCTCTTTTGATTGAATCTATTTTTGCTTTAAATATATCTGAGATTATGTTTACTCTTCCTGCTTTTTAAAATCTCAGTTGAAGCCCAATAGATTCTTTTCCATCCCCTTACCTTTACTCAGTGTGTGTCCACCTGCTTCAAATGTGTTTCTTGTAAACAACATATGGTAGGATTCTGGTTTTTAATATGCTTTTCTATCTGCTTCTGTTTTATGGGTAAGTTCATCCTATTTACATTCACAGTTATGATTACCATCTGTGTATTCCCCTCCATCTTGTTTTCCTCTTTTAATCCTGTTCTTTCTCCTTTCTCTCTTTCTCTCCATACCAGTGTTTTTCTTTTAATCACTCACCCGATTCTCTCTTCTTTATATTACTCCCCTTTCCACCTACTCCCTTCTTATTCCCCTCCTACTTCTCTATAGGGTAAGGTAGTATTCTATACCTCAATGAATCTGACTGTTCTTACCTCTCTGAGCCAATTCCAGTGAGAGTGAGGTTTAAGTATTACTCATCTCCACCCTCATCCTCCCCTCCACTGTAATAGTTCCCCACTCCCATGCATCTTTATGTGATATAATTTACCCCATTTTAATTCTCTTTTCCCATTCCTCTTAGTGCAATCCCCTTTTTCATCCCTAGATTTTTTTGCATATCATCCTAAATAGTTTACTAGCACATCTTCTGTCTAAGTAGTAGTCTCTCGGTAACCGAGAATGACGATTGTCTTTGTGCGTTTTCATCTGTGGTGTATAGATGAGTGTGCACAAAGACACTTGTGTGTGATGGAGATTTAAGTGGAAAAGTTGATGCACAGAGACAGTCCCACTCTCTCGGCATTGGAAGCCTGGGTCCAGTGGCACGAAAAATTGTTACACCTGGAAGACTTCCTCAGCTGTATTGGATGGCCGTGTTGTCTTTTGTGCTCCAACATGCCCTAAGCACTCCACAGTGCTTTGCTGTGTCGCCATCTCAGCCGTTGAACCTTCTTGTTGGTATATTTCTTCTAACTACTATGATAATGATTAAAAATTTTAAGAGTTCCAAATATTATCTTTCCATATAAGAATATAGACTATTTGATCTTATTGAGACCCTTACATTCTTTCTCTTTCTTATTTACCTTTTTATGCTTCTCTTTAATTTTGTGTTTAGACATCAGATTTTCTGAAGTCTGGTCTTTTCTTCAGGAATTCTAGGAATTCTCTTCTATTAAATGACCATATTTTCCCCCAGAAAGAATGTAGTCAGTTTTGATGGATAGGTGATTCTTGGTTGTAAACTCAGTTCCCTTGCCTTTTGGAATATCCTATTCCAAGCCTTCTGATATTTCAATGTAGAAGCTGTAAGATCCTGTGTAATCTGGACTGGGGCTCCATGATATTTGAATTGTTTCTTTCTGGTTGCTACAATATTATCTCCTTGAACTGGAAGCCTTTGAACTTAGCTATAACATCATTGTAAGTTGTCATTTCAGGATGTATTGTAGTAGGCGATCTGTGGATTCTTTCAATTTTTATTTTACCCTCTTATTCAAGAATATGAGGGCAGTTTTCTTTGATTATTTCTTATAATATGATATCGAGGCTTTTTTAAATCATAACTTTCATGTAGTAGAAATAAGGAAAATATTTGAACCTGTACTGAAGGTAGATGTTTGTCCAATACAGTACTCTGTCTAGATGATAACAGGCTGTATGCCAGTGTGGTAGGCCACACCTGCAGATGTTGAAGAGTTTAACACAATCTGACTGCTTTTTGATCTTGTAAACAATAAATTGGTTTATTAACTACTTTCAACATGGAAGGGAAGGAGGGCCAGGGAATGGTTTCCCTAATCTATTTCCTCTAATTATCTTCCCTCCAGTCTACAGATTTCTCATGAAATCCTCTTCTTATCTTCTTGCTCCCTTTCCTACACTCTTTGTCTTGAAACTCCAAAACCCTATCTGGCTTCCTGACCTATTGGCCCTCTAGACATTGATGGTGAACGAGTTTATCGTTCACCAGGAATTGATAAGGTGAGGTAAATGATGGAGTCACCCTAATGGGTCTGAGCCAAATATGGCTACAGTCTCAGTTTCAGACAGACAGATCAATAAGCTTTTGTTGGCTTCTTCTTAGCTAGGATGAAATCTGTTATGACATCAAATCACAGGAACTCAGTTGATGGAAACAGTTGAAATCAGAGTGGACAGGATCTCTCTCTCTCAAAGACATGATGGTTGAGTGTATGATTCAAAGGAACAGGGCATATGGCTTCCCAAAGTAAGTCAGGTCACCAATGGCAGGAAGTGCTCTCTCTAAACTTAAAAAAACAACAACAAACAAACAAACTACCTTTCGTCTTGGAATCAATATATGTATTGGTTCCAAGGCAGAACAGTGGTAAGAGCTAGGCAATGGGGGTCAAGTGACTTGCCCAGGGTCATACAGCTAGGGAAGTGTCTGAGGCCAGATTTGAACCTAGGACCTCCCGTCTCTAGGCCTGGCTCTCCATCCACTGAGCTACTACCTAGCTTCCACCTCTCTCTAAACTCTTGAAGAGACAGGAATACTTTCCCCCCCAACTGCCTCTGTGAGTCTCCTTTTATATGCCCCTCACACTCTGTGGAATCTCTCCTAGTTCTGTGTGTGAGCCAGCACTTCTTCTGCAAAGCAATGCATCAGATTTCTGCAAAAAATACTGCCTGTCTTCTTTCTCTCTAAAATAGTCCACTAATTCTTATATTGTCTCCCCCAAATATTAGACCTATTTTCTAGGTTGTTTTTTTCAATGAGATATTTCATATTTTCTTCTATTTTTTTCATTCTTTTGATTTTGTTTTATTTCTTGATGTCTCATGAAGTCATTAACTTCTTTGCCCAATTATAATTTTTAAAGAATGGATTTTTTCCATGATCTTTTGATCTTCCTTTTCATGGAACTCTTTTCTTCATTGGATTTTTTTTGCCTCTTTTTTCAGTAGGTCAATTCTGTTTTTTTTAAAAAGTCTTTTCTTCATTTGATTTATGTTTCTCTTTTTTCGGCTGACCAGTTTTGCTTTTAAGCTATTATTTTCTTTTTACATTACTTTCATTTATTTTCCTCATTTTTCTGCCATCTGTCTGTCTTGCTTTTTTAATTCCTTTTTGAGTTCTTCCAGTGCCTGAGACCAATTCCCATTTTATTTTGAAGTTTTGCTTGTGATAGCTTGGATCTCACTGTCCCTACTGATTCTATGCTTTGCTCTTTATCTCCATAGAAATTTTCCATGATTAGATATTCCTTTTGCTGTTTACTCATTTTCCTCAGCCTTTTTTTTTTGTCTGTGGACTAGTAATTCTGAGAGCTGCTAATTCTATCTCCTCTGCTGATAGCTTGCAAGACTCAGCACTCTGAGCCATTTTGCCCTGGGAGATTCACCACAGCACAGGCTTGAAAGGGCCAAGGGCTAGGGACTTCAGGGCCTCACTGTGGGCTAGTGTTAGGACCTGGGACTTTAAGAGGTGGGTCTGGGGTGTGAGGTGCTCTGTTGTTGGTGTAGGCAGAGTCTTGGCATCCTGAAGTTGGCCTATGCCAAGGCGTGAAACCTGGGATGGTTGGCCAGCTCTCCTGTGTGTGCAGTTTTGCTTCTGGTTCTCCTTTATCCTTGAAAATTGACTCTCTTTCTACCTACCTTTAAAGTTGTATTTAGCAGGAGAGACCCCATCACTCTGTCTTGCTGTTGGTTTTTGACTCCTGTCATTTTGAAGTGCTTTATAAAGATTGGTTTAGAAGGACTGTCAGAGTGGTTTCAGCTTTTGCTGCTACTAAGCTGCCATATTGGTTCCACCTCCCTGGGAACCAACTATAAAAGGATTTGCAGACCTTAAAGTACTATGGAAATGCAAGGTTTTTTGTGGTGTAGGTTCAGATAGTGTGAATTGACTGGGAGAAGTGTTACATTCATATGAGAAATATAAATGAGGTCATCTGGCATCAGACTAACAATGGACTATATATTAAGGTGAATCAAAGATTCTGTAAAGTTTTGTAGTAAATGGTTTTCATTCCAGGCACATGAAACACTGCTAGATTCACCCATTTGAGAAGTATTCTCTTAATTTTTTTTTAAAATTTAAATAAAAGAACCCCAGATATGTGATAAATATTTAGGCAAATTCCTTTTCTAGGTACAGTATAAAGGATGTTTTCTTCATGGCTCTTGAAATGTGGCTTCTCCACTGGGAAAAATCCATCTCCTTGATTTCCAACTAAATTTAAAATTTCAGTTTGATTCCCAAAAAAGCTGTTTTCTACCTCAGAAATCATTGGAGCATAGCCAGTCAGCTTTCAGTTACATCCCTGAGAATGGAGTCAGGGAAGGCAGAGGCCAGTGACTTCCACTGATAATGGAAGAATCTTATTCTGCCTTGAGAGCCTCCTCTCCAAACAAAGCTTTTGTTTTAGCTGCAAAGAGGCAGTAAAATAGACCGATGATAATTTTATCTTCTTTCCTTTCTGCAATTGGGCTTCTGATAAGTGTTAATGAGCACTGAAATGGTCAGGGATAGGAAGCAAGAGAAGGGCAGGAAGAGAGAAAGGGAGAGGGAGAGGGAGAGAGATGGTGGGGGAGGAGAGAACCTTTAGCCACTAACAAATCCAAGCAACTTGGTTCTTTGCTGGTTCCCCCACTGAAATCAATGGTAACCATGCCTTTTTGTGTTTAATATATTTGCAACAAGAGAGTTGAGCCAGAAAGGAAGACTTCCAGGGCTTGTTTTCACCAGAATTCAGTCCTACTTTTCCATCCATAGTGGTTTTTACAAAACAATGGCTGTGGTTCTTTGAATTTGATCATGAGTGTTAGCTTTGTCCCTCAGTCAATTAAGGAAGAACTCGGAACAACTTCTTTCAGGACCGTGTTTCTCTACCAGCTTTCTTTTCTTGCTTGTGGTCCTGAGAAAGGCGTGATTAAGTTCTGTGCTTGGAACCCTCTCTCCCTGTGCTTGGCCTGTAAATAGGGCTGTTAGTGCTTTCATAAGCATGAAATTCCCCTACCAGACTTAAAAAATAATAATAAAAATGTAAAAAAAAATCACCATTTGCTTCCCCTGCTGACTTTGGCAGTTTCTTCCAGAGTGCCTTCCAAGCTTTGTATACAGAAATTCTGCCTTCTAGCCTTGTTCCCTTCCTGCAGAACAATCCTTGACCTCATGTTTTTTAATAAGTAAATATTTCTGAGACTATTGGCACCACAGGTTTATTCCTTCTAGATTTTATTTCATGCTCAACAACTAGAATATCCGTGGTCTCTTTCTAAAAATCCCCTGTCTCACAGAATAGGCCACATCTGGTCAACCTCTCTTCATGCAAATATTCAAAATCCAACTTCATTTCTGTTATCACCCTCCAAACGCTTTTATTATTTGTGGGGGTGTCCTGAGAAATATTTAACTCTCTTAGAAACAGTGGGATGAGTCAGTTTCATGGATCTTCCATTTAGAGACCAACAGGGGGAAAGCATTTTAAATCAGGTACTTGAATTCTGACACATGGTAAGATGCTATCTAGGGAAATTAATTATTAGGCAACTTATTTTGCTCAAGTATTCATTGGTTTACACAGCACCTTACTAGGTTCTATCAAGGAAATCTAAAGAATTAGACCCTGTGCTCAGGAAGCTTATCCATTAGCCAATCAACACATTTGTTAAACGATTATGTGCCAGATTCTGTGCTAAGGGCTGGAAACCTAAATATTAGCAAAAAGAGGTAGTCCTTGCCCTGAAAAAGCTTACAGTTTAATGGGGGGAAATAACATGTAAAAGAAAGATGAAAAGAGATGAAGGTCATCAAGGGCAGCCTGGAGAAAAATGAAAGCATGGCCAGCCTGAGCACTTTCCTTAAATAAGGTTCTTGGAGGAACCATTCGATCAGAGGGAATAGAGTACCTCCAGACATGAGAGATGAAGTGATTGATTTCCAGGGTGAAGAGGTTTCCAGAACATGGTAGAGAAGCCTGAAAGGCAGTCTGGTAAGGAATGATCAAATGAAGGCTTTCTTCCTAGTACCTTCCCATTTGGGAGCAGCTTGGTGGTAAAGTGAATGGAGTTTTGGGGCTGAAGTCAGGAAGATTCATCTTCTTGAGTTCGGATCTGATCCTGTTTGCCTCAGTTTTCTCATCTGTAAAATAAGATGGGGAAGGAAATGGCAAACCTCTTCAGAATCTTTGCCAAGAAAACCCCAACTGGGGTCATGAAGAGTCAGACACGACTTAAATGACTGAACATCAACAAGCAACCCTTCCACAACCTTGAATCCACAAATCTTTGTCATGACATCATGGTGAACGCCTGGCAGCTGGGTAGTTCAGTGTGAATGGTTGAGTCTGGAGTCAGGAAGATCTGAATTTAAATCTGGCCTCGGACACTTCCAAGCTGTGTGATCTTGGGCAAGTCACAACACTCATTGCTTAGCCCTTATTTTTCTTCTGCCTTGGAACTAATACATAGTATTGACTCTTTTCTTATTTTGAAACCCTTACCTTCCATCTTAGAATCTTGGAATTGGGATTCATTAAATATTGGGGCTAATTAGGATCTGGGAAAATAGGAATAGGCTAAGAATAGTGCTGTTTTACCTTAAACCCCAGCTGGAATCTTGGGGAGAGTTCCTGAAGGGAATTTTGAGAGTTCTAAGAGACTGTTAGGAGTTTCAGCTGCTAGACATTCCTTGAGGTGTGTTTACTCTGGGAGGAAGGTGGTTGGAGCTGCTCTCTGGAAACCTGGGAATATCTGGTGGCAGTTAGAGAGGAGACTGGTTGGAGATTCAGGAATAAGGTTTTTGAAAGAAGATCGACTGAAGAGAGAAAGTGATACTGTTTTTACCCTGTGAAACTATAGAGAGAAGCAGGCCAATGTAGGGCCAACTTGGGACCAACAAGCCCAACACAGAACTTGAAAGAGCTGGCAGTTGGAGGAGTGATCTATAACTGGAGCAATGATAAGGAGAAAGTAAATTTAAATATATAAATATGACAACTATTAATTAGTATAGATTAGTTAAAATAATAGACCCTAGGGAATTATTTTTAGATTAAGGAATTATAAGTTAGGTTTAAGGAGATCTCAAATAAGAATAATACTTTTTTTTTTAAACCCTTACCTTCCATCTTGGAGTCAATACTGCATATAGGTTCCAAGGCAGAAGAGTGGTAGGGGTTAGGCAATGGGAGTTAAGTGACTTGCCTAGGGTCACATAGCTAGGAAATGTGTGAGGTCAGATTTGAACCTAGGACCTCCTGTCTCTAGGCCTGGCTCTCCATCCACTGAGCTACCCAGCTGCCTCCAAGAACAAGACTCTTGAGGATCAACTGGGACTGGGAAAAGCTTACTTGTCTTTTAGAGAATTAATCCTCAAATCCTTTATTTACCTTTCCTTCCTTTCCTTAAGCCTTTCGATAATTATTAAATAAGTTTTGTGTAAGCTGTCTCCATCTGAGTTTTCACTCAGTACTCCCTGAGTAGGTTCAATGATAACCAACTGAATTTCAGGAATCAATAAGAGCTAACTAAAGAAGATACTATATCCAATTTTTCCCTCAACAGGAGGAACTGGTTGCTAGGTTAGAAATGATTAGAACCTGTAGGGAAGTGACCTATACCTCTTGGAGTTTGTGATCAAGCAAAGGAAACCCAGTACCAGTCTGTTGCACCCTATAGATTTTGAGTGCTGCAAGGCCTAAAGAAGGGCAAAAAGTCTGTAAACGTTAGTCCAGGGTGCTTGACTTCAGTCACTGAGGACATTCTAGAAAGGGTCATTAAAAAGATGATTAGAGAATATTTAGAAAAGGGAGCAGTAACTACAAAAAAATGAGCATGGCTACATTAAGAAAAAGTGATGCCAGACTCACCCCATTTCCTTTAAAAATTTTTTTTTCTTTGTCAATATCTGTTCTTTAATACATTGCTATTTTTTTTTCTGGATTAGAATCCTATTCATTTTAATTATTTTAACTTTTATTTAATTAGATGATTTAGAATATTTTTCCATGGTTACAAGACTCATGTTCTTTCCCTCTCTTCCCCCACCCCCTCCCTATCTAATGCACAATTCCACTGGGTTTAACATGTGTCATTGATCAAGACCTATTTCAATAGTATTAATATTTGCACTAGGGTGATCTTTTAGAGTCTACATCCCCGATCATATCCCCATTGAACCGTATGATCAAGCAGTTGTTTTTCTTCTGTGTTTCTATCCCAGAGTTCTTCCTCTGGATGTAGATAGTGTTCTTTCTCATAAATCCCTCAGAATTGTCCTGGATGATTGCATTGCTACTTGTAGAGAAGTCCATTAAATTCCATTGTTCTACAGTGTATCAAGTCTTATTTCCATTTTTGACAGGGTTAATGAACTGGTAGATCAGAATAATACTGTGGACAGTTACCTAGAATTTTTTGCAAATAATTTATCAAGTATCTTGATACAGTGTCACTGGCCTTGTTGTTCCTCAAACAAGACGTGTCTCTTGGTCCAGGGGAATCTCATGATGGGGCTCCATGCCTTGAACACTCTCTCTTCTCATCTCTACCTGCTGACTTCCTTTAAGTTCCAACTAAAATCTCATCTTCTACAGGAAGCCTTTCTCATTTTCTCCTTAATTCTTGTCCCTTTCATCTGTTAATTATTTCCAATTTACCCTGTATATAGCTTGTATGAACATAGTTGTTTTCCCCAACTGGATTGTGAGTTCCTTGAAAGTAGCGATTTGTTTTTGTCTTCCTCAGCACTTCCCACTGTGCCAAGCACACAGGAGACAATTCATAGATATTTATTAACTATCTCATACTGTTATCATAGAAAAGATGAAGAGAGGTAGACCAGACAATGATACAATGAAACTGACGGAACACTGGGTAAATAGCCAGGCTCAGAGAACAGATCATTAATAGTTAGTTCAAGGTCAGCTTCTCAGGAGGACTCTGATGAAATGTCCCAGGGATTTGTGCTTGACTTTGTACTGTTTTAACTTTTGTATCAGTTACTTGGATAGAGAATCAAGTTCTCCATGGAGGTGAAATTCAAGAGGAATAAATGTAAAGTCCATTTTGGAACCCAGGTAGAAGGTGGTTAAACTGAAGTTTCTGAAAAAGCTGTGGGAGTTTTAGCAGACTGCAGTATGAGTCAGCAGTGTGATGTGGCATTAAGAGAGGCACTGAGTCTAGCTTCCAGGACTAAGCGAGTGATGGACCCTTTACACCAAATCTGTACTATTTTGTTAATTCTGGGTGCCTGTAAAGATGCAAGATCTGTTCTGCCCTGATAATGCCGGTTGAAGGGTGGTGGATGGTCAGGGAGAATAGTGAGATACTGAAGAGAGAAGGGCAGACCATGCCAGTATGGATAGATGTGTAGACTTATGAGGACTTATTAGTTGAGTTGGGTGGTTTAAGGGGGCTTGCTGCTCCACGTCAGATATTATATAGAAACAGAAGAAGGCACAGTGCCAGGGATGCGCCGGGTCATGTGTAAGTTCCCATGGGATAGTCGGAGCTTCTTTTGCCATTTACATTTACTTTCTTGGTGGAGTCAGAGGGATTAGGATTAAAATTAAGATTTGAGATTTAGTTTTGGCATTTGGTAAATTAGTGACAAGAGGAAAATCCTGCCTGCCTGACTTGGAGACCTAGGTAGAATCTTGAACAAGTTCTTGGTAGTCTTTATCCTAAAGGTGTCACTAAGATCTTCTGTTGCTCCGGCAAAAGGATAAAGAGAAAATAAAATAAAAAAACAAAAGGATTAAGAGATGTGTATAATCTTCACAGCAAAGGGTAGTTCCCTCTCCCTTCAGATCATGGAGAAAAGAACCTTTAGCTTCCCAACTGCTGCCTTTTTGAGCTTGGCTGGAAAGTTCCATCCCATCCCCGATGGCAGCTGGGTTCCATCTCTTCTCTTCTCCTGGGACAGTCTTTCAAATCCAGTCCTGGCTTTTCCCTCGTATGCAGCAGGAATTCAGAGACTTGAGGAGTTGGGAGTTCTGTTGAACCTAACTGTCTTTGGACTCATGGCTGGGTGGTTTTCCTGCTCAGAGAAGAAGCCGGAAAGCTGGGCTCTTGGGAATTCCTTGAATCCATTTTGACAGTTCGGAGAGAAGAGAAAGTTGGAGGTTTTGGAAGAGCTTGAGAAGGAATACCAACAGTCAAGAAGAAAGAGGATCTGTGTTATCCTGTGTGTGGCTGTGGAGTGGAGACAGGATTTTAGGCTTATTGGCCGAGAAACCTGCCAAGCAGCGAATTCTGCAAGGCCCAAAGTTGAACAATGACAAGGAAGCAGATAATTTTAATTTATATAAGGTTAATAATTATTAGAAATAGTTTATTTAGTTAGAAGATGGGTTTAAGATGGATTTAAGGAGAGAGTGTAGGCCTGGGATCTAGGCTGAAGTGAACTTCATGAGAAGCCTTGAGTGGGGAGTGGGTTAAGATGGAAACCCCTTAGAATTAGGGAACTTATCCTATAAAGCTTTTTACCTTTCCTTTTAATCTTTCCTTCCCTTCCCTTCCCTTCCCTTCCCTTCCCTTCCCTTCCCTTCCCTTCCCTTCCCTTCCCTTCCCTTCCCTTCCCTTCCCTTCCCTTCCCTTCCCTTCCCTTCCCTTCCCTTCCCTTCCCTTCCCTTCCCTTCCCTTCCCTTCCCTTCCCTTCCCTTCCCTTCCCTTCCCTTCCCTTCCCTTCCCTTCCCTTCCCTTCCCTTCCCTTCCCTTCCCTTCCCTTCCCTTCCCTTCCCTTCCCTTCCCTTCCCTTCCCTTCCCTTCCCTTCCCTTCCCTTCCCTTCCCTTCCCTTCCCTTCCCTTCCCTTCCCTTCCCTTCCCTTCCCTTCCCTTCCCTTCCCTTCCCTTCCCTTCCCTTCCCTTCCCTTCCCTTCCCTTCCCTTCCCTTCCCTTCCCTTCCCTTCCCTTCCCTTCCCTTCCCTTCCCTTCCCTTCCCTTCCCTTCCCTTCCCTTCCCTTCCCTTCCCTTCCCTTCCCTTCCCTTCCCTTCCCTTCCCTTCCCTTCCCTTCCCTTCCCTTCCCTTCCCTTCCCTTCCCTTCCCTTCCCTTCCCTTCCCTTCCCTTCCCTTCCCTTCCCTTCCCTTCCCTTCCCTTCCCTTCCCTTCCCTTCCCTTCCCTTCCCTTCCCTTCCCTTCCCTTCCCTTCCCTTCCCTTCCCTTCCCTTCCCTTCCCTTCCCTTCCCTTCCCTTCCCTTCCCTTCCCTTCCCTTCCCTTCCCTTCCCTTCCCTTCCCTTCCCTTCCCTTCCCTTCCCTTCCCTTCCCTTCCCTTCCCTTCCCTTCCCTTCCCTTCCCTTCCCTTCCCTTCCCTTCCCTTCCCTTCCCTTCCCTTCCCTTCCCTTCCCTTCCCTTCCCTTCCCTTCCCTTCCCTTCCCTTCCCTTCCCTTCCCTTCCCTTCCCTTCCCTTCCCTTCCCTTCCCTTCCCTTCCCTTCCCTTCCCTTCCCTTCCCTTCCCTTCCCTTCCCTTCCCTTCCCTTCCCTTCCCTTCCCTTCCCTTCCCTTCCCTTCCCTTCCCTTCCCTTCTCTCTTCTTTTCAACCCTTACCTTCTGTCTTGGAGTCAATACTGTGTATTGGCTCCAAGGCATCCTTTTAACTTTTTCAACCTTAAAAAAAGAAGCCCCCCCCCCCCAATCTGTCTTCGAGCCGTTCACTCCAAGTAGACCAAAAGCAGTTACATTGAGCTCAAACTGGCTCAGTTTCAACTGACAGCTGACTGGCCCTTACCAACAAACAACTCATCAAAGACTAAAGATTCTGTGTTACAAAATTAACTTAACATCGGTCATTGGGTCTGATTCTCACCATACAGTGCTTCAGTTTTGAAAGGCCTCTAATAAATTGGAGAGGGACCAGGGGATGGGCAACTAAGACATCAGTGAGGGTCATGAGTCCATGCCATAGGGAGATTGGTTGAAAGAAGAGAGGATGAGAATCTCCAAGGCAGAGACACAATAGCAGTTTTCGAGGTTTTTATGGAAGGGCCATCATGTGGAAGAAGTTTCAGACTTGTCTTTGGCCACAGAAGGCAGAACCTGCAGCACTGGAGCAAATTGCAGAAGAAAATTTAAGTCTGGCGTCAGAAAGATCCTAACAGTGTCATCCCCAAAGTGGAATGGGCTGTCTCAGGTGGGAGTGGGTCCCCTTGGCTTGGTGGTCCTCTCAAAGGGGCTGGATGGTTATTTATCAGATATGGTGAAGCAGAGACTTTTTTTGAGAGTCTAGATCAGAGATTGGCAAACTCTGCTGAGCTAAGAATATTTTTTCCATTTTTAAAATAAAGTTTTATTGTATTTTAAAATGTAAAAACAATTCTCAAGGACCATAGAAAACAGGCAACAGGCAGAGGGTTGGAGCTAAAGTTTACTGATGCCTAATCTTGATGGCTGCAGAGGTCTCTGCCAACTCTGAAATTATGTGATTCTGTGTTCCGTAAAGTAAATTTTGTAAGATCTCTAAAATCCTTCCAGCTCTAAATCCCTTGTATTTTCATCTGTCCTGGGTTGATGTAGTTTTGCCAGGCTGTAATGGAATCAGATTGTGGTTGCAGAATGCTCCTTCTCCAGACCTCTTAAGAAATACTTTTGGTCAAGGCTCCTTTATCTTCTTTCAATGCCCTCAGATATGTTCCTTATTGCCCACTGTCAGGAAGCCCACACAGCTTCCCGTTGCCTCATTCATGATTGTTGTAACAAGTCATATGCAGGTTTGCAGTGTCTACATCCCTGCCTTTCTTTGCTCTCCACACAGTGAGCCACATTGGCTCTTGCATTTAAAATATTACTAGGTTTGACATAATAACAATAAATACATTTATATCCTTTTAAAACTTTTGCCTAGTACTTTCCTCACAATGACCCTGTTAAGGTGATAATGTGAATATTATTATGCACTTAGGTGCTGAAGTAGATAAAGTCCTGGACCTGGAATTGGAAAGACTCGAGTTCAAATCTAGCCTTGGATTTGTATAAGTAAGCCTCTGTTTGCCTCAGTTTCCTCAACTGTAAAATGAGAATATTAGTGGCACTTACCTCCCAGGGTTATTGTGAAGATCAGATGCTTGAGGGGATGAATGTCATATCCAGGGTCACACAGCTAGTAAGTTCCCAAGATGAGATACAAACTCAGGTCTCTTGCCTCCAAATCCAGTACTCTAATTTGGGTTTAGTAGAACCTCTTTGAGGAGCAGCAGGTCGCTTAGCTCTCTATACTACGTAGACAGATTGATTTTGCTCCCATTTGAGTAAATTTGTTGATATCATGAAATTTCCCCTAAGGCTAATGAATTGGATTTTACAAAATTTGAGGGAACATAAAAAAAAAAGGTCTTTTCTTTATGCAAGTAAAGAAATCATTAGTGGTTCCACTATTAGCTTAAATTCACTGTTAGCAGAGACTGAAAAATGAAAATTATCTGTTCTGAAAGCATGTCATATGATGTTCATTGTTGCTCTTTAAAGGTACCTTAGACGACTTTGTTAAAGAGTGAAGATTGAGGTCTCAGACTCTGCCACCAATATTGTACAGTATTGAACATGTTATGGTATCTAAACTTACATCTTTTTGTTGAGAGGAGGGAAGTGTGTTCTGCCATCGGATCACAGTGGATCGTTACAATTAATTTGGGTTTGGCAGGATTAAAAAAACTATTTCGATTGATGCCTTTTGTTTTTATATTATACTTTTTGCAAATGCATCCCTCTCTCCTCCCTGCCTCTATACCTGGGGTGTGTGCTTAGTAGTGGGATCTCTGGGTGAAGGAGCATAGACATTTTAGTCATTGTTTAAAGTGCTTTCCTGAATGGTTGGGCCAATTCAAAGCTCCACTCACAATGTATATAGCATTGATTAAAATAGCATTTGAGTATTATTTTCATTTACATTACTGTAGTCTTTGTATGTATCTTTCTAGTGCTTCTGGCTTCTGTCTGCATCTTTTCATGCAAATGTTTCATTCTTATACTTTTATGGATTTCTCTTATTTGTCATCCAATTTCCCCCCCTTTTTCCCCTTCCCACAAGTCCCCTTTTCCTAGACTTGTGATTTTGTTTGTAAAGGGAATTTCCAGTGTTGAAACCCCTTCCACCGACGAAGATGAACCCTTCTCCTATAATCTAGAGCCTTTAAGAGAATTGTCTGGCACTCTATGAGCTCAATTACAAGTTAGTCAGAGAGAGGACTCAAATTCAGGATTCATACTTCCCAAGCCTGATATCAGTCCTTTCTATGTTATTTGTTGTCATTCAGTCATTTCAGAGTCTTCATGACACCATTTGGGGTTTTCTTGGCAAAAATATTGGAGTGGTTTGCCATTTCCTTCTCCAGCTCATTTTATAGATGAGAAAACTGGGGCAAACAAGGTGAAGTGACTTGCCCAGGGTCACACAGGAAGTGACTGGTGTCTAAGGGCTGTCTGTATCTTCTAGCTAACAACCCCAAAGTTCTAGTTTCTTCAGGTGCTATAATTCATTCCATTCATCTACTACAATTTATCCAACCATTCCTCTATCTACGGATAGCCAATTCCCAATTTTCTGCTTCTATAAAAAGTATGTATATTTGGGTGTACACAGTCACTTTCTATGTCCCTCATTGAGGCATATTGCCAATACTGAAATTTCTGGTTGAAAGCTTTGAACAGTTTAATGATGGAAGCTGGACCCATGCACAGCTCTCCTTGTATATTCCTGTGCCCTAATTATCCTTTATCACTATTGCCAATATTTGAGGTGAAACCTGTTATTTTCATTTGAAATTTTTTGTATTATTTGTGACTTGAAGGCTGGCTTTTCAGTTTTTTTCCCACTGTTTCCTTTAATACTCATATCTATGAGGGCAGTGAGGTGGCCCCGTGGATAATCAGACTGGGAAGACAAGAGATTCTGAGTTCAAATCTGGCCTCAGAAATTCCTAGCTGTGTGAGGAATTGCCAAGCTCTTACTGCTTTTTTTGCCTTGGAACCTATGCTCAGTATCAATTCTAAGGTAGAAGGTAAGGATTAAAAAAAATACTCAGACCTGTGGTGTGATGTCATGGACACATGCGAGTACTGGATGCCGTTTAGTTGTTTATGGGGGACATCAGCTATGAAATCAATGATTCTCTTGTTCCTAGGAGTATCATCACACTGTTTTAAATTCTGCTCTGTGCCACTCTGATTAATATATTTGTTTACAAAATGTTTGGAAAGTTATTTTTATAATAGATGAGTGCACACTGCCCTAATGAAAAATTGGGTTATTGATCTGAGTCCTTTTTCCTTTTTCCAAATAATAATAAAAAAGATTGAGATGCCCATATTGGCCATTTATAGACAGAATTGCTGGGAAGCTGTGAAAGCTTCATTATCACATTCTCGGCACTTTACGTGTCAGCTCTTATTCTAGAGAAATTTAATCAGTTTTACTGCTATGTATGACTGAAATACCAATGGCATTTGTTTTCCTTGCAGAAACTTATTTTACCTTTCCTTTGGTGAGAGTCTCCTTGTGGAATCTGTTTTCCCAGGATTTGCAGCACTAATTGATTTCAGAGCTTTAAGCAAGATGGGTTAGTAGGTTGAATGCTGGAATAGTGATCCCTTGGCTCAGTGTACAGCTCGGGTCCATAAACTGGGGCTCTTACTGAACACTGGAAATGGGAAAGAATTGTGGGCTGGGATGATCATGTGCCAGAAACATGAGGATTTGGTGAGGAGGAGACATAAATAAGCAGCTGTTGTCCTTGGAGACAGTCAGGCAGCCAGGGAGCCCGGCAGCCAGGACATGTTTCCTGAAGCATTTGAGGCTTTTGATAAGTATATAGAACATTAATTGGACCAAATCAAAAATGTCAAGAAAACCCCAGTTTGTAGAAATAGCCCAAGAAGAGCCCCTCCTCCCTCTTCCCTCTCCCTACCATGTACGTTTACCATTTGAAGACTGAGCAGCACATCCATTTCATATGACTCTAACTCATCCTTTCAGGTTTTGTAAGTACTTCCATTGTAAACTTGGTTATTTGGAGATTTATAATTATCTATAAAAATTTGTTCAGGGATGAAACTCAACATTCAGAAATCTTTTTATAAGTCTGATTATACAGAGAGAGAAAGATAGAGAGAAAGAGGGAGGGAGAGAAGGAGAAGGGGAAAAAGAGAGAGGAGAGGGAGACAGGAGAGAGACAGAGAGGCAGAAAGAGACAGACAGAGAGAGAAAGATGGAGACAGAGAAAGAGAAAGACAAAGAGAAGGGAAAAGAGAATGAGAGGAGATGGAGAGAGAAAAGAGAGAAAGGGGAGGGAGAGGGAGAGAGAAGGAAGGACAAAGAGGGAGAGAGGGGGACATGGATAGGAATGGGGAGAGTAGGAGAGGGACAGAAAGAACAGAGGATGGGGGGAGGAGAAAATTGTAGACTTGTTTTTGGTAATACCCTTTGTTTTTAGAATTTAGGTTTGTGCATTCTTCTCTCATTCTCTCCATCCCAATCAGTTTTCTTCACTGGAGTACCATAATAACAATAAACCAGCACTTCATAGCAATTTAAGGTTTGTTTGTAAGCACTTTACAAATATTATTTCATTTGATCCATACCACACTGCTGAGAGATAGATACTTATTATTAACCTCCATTTTATAGGTGAGGAAACTGAGGTAAACAGGTAAGTGATTTTCCTGGGGTTACACAGTCAGTAAAGAATCTGAGGAAGGATCTGAGCTCAGGTTAACTCCAGGACCAGCATTCTATCTCCTACTCCAGCTATCTATGGCACAGTGTATTTATCCTGCTGTCTGTCTGTTACTGCTCTCTCTGATTGCTTTCTTACTCTGCCCCTGAGACAGAAGCTTGGAGAACTTATTGACTCTACCCAAGCTAGGGATTCTTTTTGTCTCATAGTCCTCTTTGGCAATTCAGGGAAGCCTAAGGGCTTCTTCTCAGAGTCATATGTGATGCCTACATTCATAATAAAAGAAAATGTCACTTAGAAGTTAATGAAAATAAAGATGTAAGTTCCCCCTACCCCCATCCCGTCCAAGTTCAAGAACCACCAGAAATCTGTCTGTAAATTTCCTGGAGGTCCAGGAAACCTTCACCTAGTCAAACCCTCTCATTGTGCACATTTGGAAGTTGAGATCCGGAGAGGATTAGGTGATATACTCAAGTTAAACAGTTAATGAAAGAACTGGCCTTCATCCCTAGGTCTCCTGACTTCCTGTCTATTTTGTCATTCACCTTAATAATGAGCCCCAATTATTATTTTTTTAAAAGCCCAAATTACAAATAAGGGATTTTTATAACATTTTGACTTCAACAGGCTGCTCAAGTTCCAGTGCCTCATAAAGTGTAACAGCAGCATAAAATACCAGAAAGGAATTAAGGTTCAATCAACACCACATTTACTGAGAAGCTTTATTTCCTCAAACCCCAAATCACAAACCGCAATCTCTACGAATTACCTATCTAATCACATACAACCATTTAAAAGGCTCTAAGATGGTTTGGAGCCTTACTCCCAAAGGATGTCATGTATTTGCTGTGGTACATAGATTTAATAGCATCCCTTAAAGAGGGGCTGAAATGGGCTGATGATAAACAGCTTGTGTTGTGAGACAAAATACCTGCATTATATAAAGGGCTTTGTCTCCAGCCCTGATTCATATGTTAAACTACCATTAAGTCACATGAATTGGCAAAGAAAATATAGCCTCAAAAGTTATGAGAACATCCAGAGAAAGAACTGCGGGAGTAGAAACACAGAAGAAAAACAACTGCTTTGTCTTGATGGAGAGACTTACAAAGCTCAATGAAACCATGAGCCATGCTGTGTAGGGTTACCCAAAGTGGACAAGCCATAGTGGAGAGTTCTGACAGAATAACTGAAGAAAGAAATGGCAAATATCTTCAGTATCCTTTCCAAGAAAACCCCACAGACAATATTGCTTAGATGTCAAGAGACAGTGAAGGACAGAAGAGCCCGGTGTGCTCTGATCCATGGGTAGTTGGACACAACTGAAATGATTGAACAAGAACAGAAAAGGATTCTCTGTCCTAAAACTACAAAAAATACACTGACTCAAAAACTGAAGACAAACAAAAATAATTCTCATAAGTAAGAGGAGGGCGTTGAATGACACTGATGTTACTACACAAGAACCTGGTAGAGATGAGATTTTAAAAGATGTTCAGAGATGTAAATTAAATATAATAATGAATGACCCAAGAAAAGCATTACAGTTCTGTAGTTCTGTTCCTAAAAACTTTAGTCCCCACAAAAAGGGACTTTTAAAGCTATGTTGAAGGTAAGCAAAACAAGGAAAGCATAAAACAGTATAAAATAAAACTGATGAACAGGGAAGTGAAACTCAAGATAAATGAAAAATTGAGTATACCAGGCCCAGATGAATTACATTACTGGATATTGAAAGCACTTGTGGGTGTAATTGCCTAACCACTGTTAGTAATCCTTGAGGAATGAAAGGAACAAGAGAGGTTTTGTAGGTCTAGAAATGGGTCAATATCTTTGTTTTTGTAAAAAGAATTACAACCTTTGGAGACAACAAAGTTGAAATTCTTTTGTTTCTTTAATTGATTAATTAATTCATTAACTTTTTTTTTAAGCCCTTACCTTCTGTCTTGGAATCAATACTGTGTATTGGTTCCAAGGCAGAAGAGCAGTAAGGGCTAGGCAATGGGGGTCAAATAGCTTGCCCAGGGTCACACAGCTGGGAAGTGTCTAAGTTCAGATTTGAACCCAGGACCTCCCATCTCTAGGCCTGACTCTCAATCCACTGAGCTACCCAGCTGCCCCCTTGAAATTCTTTTATCACAAAGTTGTATTATTAAAATGATGGATTATGAGTTTTTAGAAAGGAAAGCAGTGATCACTAAATTTTGGTATGGTATCTCTAAGAACAAATCCTGCCAGACTAACTAAACCTCTAATTTCTAGATCAGTGACACACAATGCATACATCTGGATTTCAGCAAAGCATGGGACAACATTTCTTATGCTAGCCTTGTGGACAGGGTAGAAAATCATGGGCTTGATGATTGTATAGTCAGTGTAGTCATTGATTAACCATATTAAAAGTGCTGATTAATGGAACAATAACAGCTTCGAGGGAAGCTTCCAATGGAATGTTTCAGGGGTCTTTCCTTGATGCTGGGCTTGGATGAAGGTGCTTAGTGACATGCTTACTAAATTTTCAGATGTCAGCAAGCTGGGGAGGGGGCATGGTGAGAAGGGAAGGGGAAATATCTAATGTACTATATGATGGAGTCAGTAGTCTAAAAGATTTTAACAGGGCAGAATGGTGAGCCAGAGCTAATAAAATGAATTTATTAGAATCATTTTTAAAATGAATTTTAATATGAACAGATGTAAATGTCTATACTTGAGTAAAAAAAACAACAATGTTGCTTTAGGAAAGAATGGCTGGGTTTTAAGAAAATCAGAGGATTTTATGCACTTTTAATTTCGATAGAAATCAACAGTGCAACCAAAAAAGTCAAAGCACTCTGGCTGCAGAATTAAATTAATTAAAAGCTATAGTGTGTCCAGAACAAAGGAAGGGACAGGTCCTAATCAGACCATGTCTAGCGTTTTTTTTTTTTTAGTTTTGGGTGTCAGATTTTAGGAAGAGCATGACAAGATGGTACCTGTCTAGAGGAATGTAACCAGAAAACTGGAAACTATGCTCCAGGAAGATCAACAGGAATTAGCTCGAGATGGTTAGCCTGGAGAAGAGAAGAGTAGGGTTATGTCCAGGCTTAATTTCCTTGACTTCCGAAGTGCAGAACTAGGAGTGAAGAGAGACGCATTTTGGCTTAATATAAACTAAAATTTGGAGGCTGCTGGGTTGATTTTCAAGCAGATTATGATTCAACATTTCTTAGTTGTAGAAGGAATTCCTGATCATGAATGAGATGGACTAGGCAGCATCTGAAGTCCTTTCCAACCCCAATCTTTTATTATTCCTGCCTCCATTCTTTGCCCTATTCTGCCAGTGACTAGAATGAAGATTTAGTTGATAAAGGCTAGCCCGGACTCGGATGAGTTTGGTGGTTCAAGCTCAGGATGAAATGAAATGGGACACTTGCAGACCATATAATATTTAACAAAAGGTATTTACTTAACATAATAGAACAGAGAAGATATTTAGCAAGAATGCACTATTGACTCAGTTAGCCACACGTGTCCACATTTGTCCTGATAGTATATCTAGTTAGACAGCTGTCTTGACCTGCATGACTGTTGGGTAGGTTGAAAGAGGACTAATTACTTGTGCTCTGGGCTTTTAGGCTTTAGGAGACCAAGAAACTAGATCAACAATTTGAGTCTTAGTTCCCTGGAGCAATTGAGTACTTTTTTTTTTAAATTCTTATCTTCTGTCCTAGAATCAATAAGGGGGGCAGCGAGGTGACTTAGTGGATAGAGAGCCAGACCTGGAAACTGGAGGTCCTGGGTTCAAATGTAGTCTCAGACACTTCCTAGCTGTGTGATCCTGGGAAATACACCTTGGAACTAATTCACAGTATTGATTTTAAAACTGAAGGAAAAAGTTAAAAAAAAATTGATACTAAGCCCTGATTCCAAGGCAGAAGAGTGGTAAGGGCCAGGCAATTGACTTGCCCAATGTCGCACATCAAGGAAGTATCTGAGGCTAGATTTGGACCCAGGTCCTCCATACTCCAAGCCTGGATCTCTATCCACTGTACTACCTAGCTGCCCCACAATTAAGATTTGAGAATGGTTTTCTTACCTTTTTCAGAAAGATCTTGCCTATATGATGGGAATCTCCTAATCTTATTACATCTGGTAATAATAAGTAATGTTTATTTATTATTTATTTAAATAGTTCTTTATTATATAATATAATATGTAAATAAATATTTAATAAAATTAATAAATATCTAAATTTAATTTTAATTTAAATAAAAACACTAAATATTTAAATAAATAAATAATATTTAAGTATGATCACAACAAACAAACAATCAAATAAATAAATAAATAAAGCTAACCTCATTAGTTGTAGATATTGTTCCTACAAATGTATTTTCAAATCTGTGGATAAAATGAAGTTGGCAAGGATGACAGATATGCTTAATGACAGAATTGGGATCCAAAAATGTCTCAAGGAGATAGACATCTAACAAGATGAATTGATTCTAAGAATGTGAAATGTATAAGGAATAAATGTAAATTAAGCTCAAAAAAATTCTGCACAAGAATAAGTGAGGTGATTAGCAGAATGTGTGAAAAAGAACTGGAGGTTCAATGGGAAGTGAGTTCAATAGAATTGCTGTAGGAAAGCCAAAAAAAAGAGTACAAGTTCCATTTTAGGCCATATATGAAAAGAAATATAATGCCCCAGAAGAGAGAGGGGAGAATCTCATTGTATCCTGCCTTGACCAGACTACATTTGCAAGGTTATGCTTAAATGTGGCTACCACATTTTTTTAAGCCTTTACTTTCTATCCTAGTTACAACTCTAGGACAGAAAGGCAAGTGCTAGGCAAATGGAGTTAAGTGACTTGCCCAGGATCACACAACTAGGAAGTATCAGAGGTCAGATTTGCATCCTTGTCCCTCCATCTCCAGGTCTGGAGCTCTATGCACCATGCCACCTAGCTTCCTTGGCCACCATTTTAAGAAGGATGTTGGTAAGCTGGCACATATTCAGAGGAAGACAGCCAATGTCATGAGACTTGAACCCATGGTTTCCACCCCCAACACTCAAATTCAGTGGCCATTTTCAGTCCTTATTCTTCTGGACTTAATGTGAAACTTTTGTTATTCCCTCCTATGAGAAACTTGTGAGTTGCCTTCGGAGGCTCTGTACTATTCTGATTCAAACCTCTCCTACCTGCCTCTCCTTTATGACTTTTGCTGACCCCTCGGCTTCTTCCCAATTATTTTTAGCACTCAATAATTGTCCTAATGATATTATTAGTAATAATAGCTAACATTTACCTAGACTTTATTATTTACAAGGTTTTTACATATATGCCTATATATTATATTTCTATATAAAATCTCATTTGAACTTCACAGGAAACACATGAGTAATTGTATGTAGCTCAAAAGATGTTATTAATATGTGTTTTTGAGATTCTGAGACTGAGAGGTTGTGACTTTTTTAGGGTTATCCAGCTGGTGTCTAATTTAAATCCAGATCTTTCTGATTCCAATTTCAGTACTCTCTGCAGTGCTCTTCCCAATTTCTTTCTTTCCTTTTTAATTTTTTTTTTACAAAAAAAAGAGCTCCTTTTCAGTATTTAATTAATTTATTTTTTAAAACCCTTACCTTCTGTCTTAGAATTGATACCAAGTAATGGTTCCAAGGCAGAAGAGCTTATGGGCTAGGCAATTGGGGTTATGTGACTTGCCCAGAGTCACATAGCTAGGAAGTGTTTGAGGCCTCAATTGAACCCAGGGCTTCCTTTCTTCAGGCCTGCCTCTCTCTCTATTGAGCCACCTAGCTGCCCTCTTCCCAATTTCTTAATGACTAATGGGGAGTATTTTAGAATCATAGAGCTTTGAAGTAGGAAATAACTTTAGAATTAATATATCTGCCTGATTTGACAGGTGAAAAAACTAAGACCCAGAAGGAGAAAAGATCTGACCCAGGCCATGCAACCATATTACTGGGAGAGACATTACTAGGTTCTAAGTCTTCTGATTGTTCTTCTAGCTTCCTTTAGGCATGTACTGGTTCTCAGGCTATTTTTTGCTTCCTGGAGATTCCAGTTGTGCTTCTGTGTCACTGATCCTAAGGAATGTATCTGCTAAGGTCCTTTCAGAGTCTGCTGATTCCTCAGCCAATATTGTTCTTCACCATGTTAGTCCAGCTTGGTGAAGGCAGAAGTAGGGAATGGAGGCTGGTGATCCATCCTCTGTTTTAGTGTGTGGAGGTGGGTAAGACTCAGTAAAGGAGATATCATGGGAAGGGTGTGGAGGAGGACAAGGAGGAATAGCATTCTAGTCCATTTCTAGAGTTCTTTCATTAGTTCATAGTTCACATATGTTTCCTCTTTTAGGGAAGACCTCAGAGTCCTGCCATGAAACCACTCCTGCAAATCCCAGTCCATCATAAAAAACCTAGTTTGGGATTGAATAGTGTAGAGAATATTCGTTTACAGATCATTTATGGAAAGTAATGAAAGCTTGTGTTTTGTTTAGCATTCTAAAAATACGTGGAGAATAGTTCTATATGAAGTGTAGATATTTTGTTTACAGGAATCAAATTAAGAAGAATAATAGGCTGTATTCTATTTCTCTTCAAATTGAATCCTATACAAATTTGTCGGAATGTAAACTCACAAACTAAATTTGTTGATAACTTTAGTGATGTGTGTATGTTTATGCAGATATGTGCCAAGAGTTACTTTGTGAGTGTTTATGAATGTGTAGCTTGATTAAATAAGTTTCAGAAATGAAAAATGACTGATGATCAAGCAGGAAGGCATGTTGGGATCTTATAGGAACCTAAAATTAAAAGTCATTTTGAGTAGCATGGGGACAAGGATAAGTTGTAATTGATAAGTGGGAGAATGGGAGGGAATGGCATATGTTCAGGGACCTCAATACCATGCAAGATATGGGTGAGTTTCAACATTGAAGTATGAAATAGGTTAAAAAATATGATAATAATTAAAAAAAGTAATAATAGCTAACATTTATGTAACATCTACTATATGCATATATTTTATATATATTATCACATTTGATCCTCTCATAATCTTGGGAGTTATGTGCATTATTGTCCCCATTTTACAGATGAAGAAAGTGAGGCAAATAGTGTTAAGTGACTTTCTCCAATATAACAGTGTCTGAGGCTACATTTAAACTCAAGTCTCCCTGATTCTAAGCCTGGTGCTTTATGCATGACAACATCTAGTTGCTTAAAAGTAACAACAAAGGAATAATTCCTAAATCTCAGAGTTGAAATAGACTTCAGTGACTTTCTGTGATAAGAGCAATATCCTAACTCTTGCCTTCATGAAAGTTAGGCAATTTTTCCTTAAAAGGTATTGAAACCATCTTTGAGGCTTAACTGGTTCAGGGGGATAAAGGCTCAAGCTGTTGACAGTACATTTCCTGGTCTCCTGAATACAAAGCAGCCATGAAGAATCCAGGCATGGACAACTCAAGCCATGGAACTTTGTTCATCTAATTCAACTCAAGGCATCCTCAATGTATATTCTTGTTGGAAATCCTGCAATGGTCAAGTAAATATCTTTTGGTTAAATTATCTAGGAGTATCTCATTTCACTCTGGTGTAGAACATCAATTACCAGGGAACTTGCCTCAGTCATACCTAGACAGAGAAGTGTTGGAACTAGCTTGAGTGAACCAATTGTTAAATTTTCAGCACAAGCATTTATATTTCAGAGATTGGCAAGTGCTACAAATCTGGGCTTGATGGTTTTGTTGATGGTCTAGACTGAAGAAAGTGATAGAGAAAATGTGAATAATGCAGAGTGAACTCAAAAGTGTATTCAATATATATGTTTCCCCTTCAAAGAACTGATGATTAAACATTTACCAGCACATCCCTGGGCCTCGTGCAGAATTCCATCTGACTGTTTTTAGACTTACAAAAGAATTACTTCCCCAATTTCTCCAACTAGTGGTGATCTAGCATCTGCTTGAAGGGACATAGAAGGGGAATCTGCTCTCTTGAAACAATCCATTCTACTTTTGGACAACTTTAAGTGTTAGAAAGTTTTATATTTTCAATTATTTTTAATTGAAAACTTTTGTTTTAACATTGACAAGATTTTTCCTAGTATCCTTCCTTTCTCCTCCCAAAGAGCTATCAAATAGATATAGCAAATAATTTTTTAAAGAAAAGAAGAGAAAAAAAATCCATAAAACTGACCAATACCTCAAAAAAGCTTGAAAATATATGCATTGTTCCACACCTAGGGACCTGTCACATTTGTAAAAAAGAAGTTTTTCTTCTTCATGTCAGGCTTAAACTTTTCTATCTGCAGTTTCTACCCAAGGCTCATAATTCACTACTTTGGGGCCAAGAAGAATAAATCCAATCTTCCTAATGACTCTAAAAAGATTTGAATATAGTTCTCGTGTCTCCCCTAATTCTTCTCTTCTATGTTCTAAATATCATCTCACTATCTTTGAGGCATTGTAGCACAATGGAAAAATACTGGCTTTGAAGACAGAGGAATTAATTTCAAATATCCACCCCTGATGCTTATGTCTTGGGCAAGTCACTTAACTTTGTTGGGCTTCAATTTCCTCGAATCTGTGAATGGGAGGTTTAGCTTGGATGGCGTCTCAGGTCCCTTCCAGTTCCAGAACTCTGATCCTAGGCTCTTACCACTATAATATTGTGGGAGAAGATGAGGGGATACAATTTCTGAAAAAGATAGCAAGGCCTATATGAACAGATACAAAGTGAAATGAGAAGAACTAGATCATTGTGTACAGTAACAGCAGTGTCGTAATGATGACCAACTGTGCAAAACAGTGATCCAAGACATTTCCAAAGGACTCAATTTGAAAAAATGCTATCTACCTCCAGAGAGAACTGATGAACTCTCAGTGCAAAATGAAGTTCAATTTTCTTTCTTTTTTTCATTCTGTCTTTTTATTTATTTATTTTTCATACCTGTAGCACTTTATTTTTTTTTTGAACATTATTTTATTTGGTCATTTACAAACATTATTCATTGGAAACAAAAATCATTTTCTTTTCCTTCCTTCCTCCCACCACCTCTCCCATAGCTGATGTGCGATTCCACTGGGTATCACATGTGTCCTTGATTCTAACACATTTACAGGTGGTTGGTATTTGCATTAGAGTGTTCATTTAGAGTCTCTCCTCAGTCATGTCCCCTCAACCCCTGTAGTCAACCAGTTGCTTTTCCTCGGTGTTTTTACTCTCACAGTTTGTCCTCTGCTTGAGGACAGTGTTTTTTCTCATAGATCCCTGCAGATTGTTTAGAGACATTGCATTGCCACTAATGGAGAAGTTCATTACGTTCGATTGTACCACAGTGTATCAGTCTGTGTACAATGTTCTCCTGGTTCTCCTTCTCTCGCTCTGCATCACTTCCTGGAGGTTGTTCCAGTCTCCATGGAATTCCTCCACTTTATTATTCCTTTGAGCACAATAGTATTCCATCACCAACATATACCACAATTTGTTCAGCCATTCCCCAATTGAAGGGCATCCCCTCATTTTCCAATTTTTGGCCACCACAAAGAGTGCAGCTATGAATATTCTTGTACAATTCTTTTTCCTTATTATCTTTTTGGGGTACAAACCCAGCAGTGCTATGGCTGGATCAAAGGGCAGACAGTCTTTTATCACCCTTTGGGCATAGTTCCAAATTGCCCTCCAGAATGGTTGGATCAATTCACAACTCCACCAACAATGAATTAATGTCCCTACTTTCCCACATCCCCTCCAGCATTCATTACTTTCCTTTGCTGTCATGTTAGTCAATCTGCTAGGTGTGAGGTGATACCTCAGAGTTGTTTTGATTTGCATCTCTGATTATAAAAGATGTAGAACACTTTTTCATGTGCTTATTAAGAGTTTTGATTTCTTTAACTGAAAATTGCCTATTCATGCCCTTTGTCCATTTATCAATTGGAGAATGGCTTGAATTTTTATACAATTGATTTAGCTCTTTGTAAATTTGAGTAATTAAACCTTTGTCAGAGGTTTTTATGAAGATTGTTTCCCAATTTGTTGCTTCCCTTCTGATTTTAGTTACATTGGTTTTGTTTGTACAAAAACTTTTTAATTTGATATAGTCAAAATTATTTATTTTGCATTTTGTGACTCTTTCTAAGTTTTGCTTGGTTTTAAAATCTTTCCCTTCCCAAAGGTCTGACATGTATACTATTCTGTATTCGCCTAATTTACTTATAGTTTCCTTCTTTATATTCAAGTCATTCACCCATTCTGAGTTTTATCTTGGTGTAGGGTATGAGATGTTGATCCAAACCTAATGTTTCCCACACTGTTTTCCAATTTTCCCAGCAGTTTTTATCAAATAGTGGGCTTTGGTTCCCAAAACTGGGATCTTTGGGCTTATCATAGACTGTCTTGCTGAGGTCATTTACCCCAAGTCTATTCCACTGATCCTCCTTTCTGTCTCTTAGCCAGTACCAAATTGTTTTGATGACCACTGCTTTATAGTATAGTTTGAGATCTGGGACTGCAAGTGCTCCTTCCTTTGCATTTTTTTCATGATTTCCCTGGATATCCTTGATCTTTTGTTCTTCCAAATGAACTTAGTTATGGTTTTTTCTAATTCAGTAAAGAAGTTTTTTGGTAGTTCCATGGGTATGGCACTAAATAAGTAAATTAATTTGGGTAGGATTGTCATTTTTATTATGTTAGCTCATTCTACCAATGAGCAATCAATGGTTTTCCAATTGTTTAGATCTAGTTTTAACTGTGTGGAGAGTGTTTTGTGGTTGTGTTCATATAGTTCTTGTGTTTGTCTCAGCAGATAGATTCCTAAGTATTTTATATTGCCTAGGGTGATTTTAAATGGTATTTCTCTTTCTAATTCTTGCTGCTGAAATGGGTTAGAGATATATAGAAATGCTGATGACTTATGTGGGTTTATTTTGTACCCTGAAACTTTGCTAAAGTTGTTGATTATTTTGAGTAACTTTTTGGTTGATTCTCTAGGATTCCTTAAGTAAACCATCATATCATCCGCAAAGAGCGATAGCTTGGTTTCCTCATTGCCAGTTGTAATACCTTCAATTTCTTTTTCTTCTCTAATTGCTACTGCTAGTGTTTCTAGTACAATGTTAAATAATAGAGGTGATAATGGGCATCCTTGTTTTACTCCTGATCTTATTGGGAAGGCTTCTAGTTTATCCCCATTGCAGATGATGTTTGCTGATGGTTTTAGATATATACTGTTTATTATTTTTAGGAAAGGCCCTTCTATTTCTATTCTTTCTAGTGTTTTCAATAGGAATGGGTGTTGTATTTTGTCAAAGGCTTTTTCTGCATCTATTGAGATAATCATGTGATTTTTGTTGGTTTGTTTGTTAATATGGTCAATTATGTGGATGGTTTTCCTAATATTGAACCATCCTTGCATTCCTGGTATGAATCCTGCATGGTCATAGTGGATGACCCTTGTGATGACTTGCTGGAGTCTTTTTACTAGTATCCTATTTAAGATTTTTGCATCTATATTCATTAGGGAGATTGGTCTATAGTTTTCTTTCTCTGTTTTTGACCTGCCTGGCTTTGGGATCAGTACCATGTTTGTGTCTTAAAATGAATTTGGTAGAACTCCTTCTTGGCTCATTCTGTCAAATAGTTTGTTTAATATTGGGGTCAGTTGTTCTTTGAATGTTTGATAGAATTCATTTGTGAATCCATCTGGACCTGTGGGTTTTTTCTTAAGGAGTTCTTTGATGGCTTGTTCAGTTTCTTTTTCTGAAATGGGGTTGTTTAGGTAATTTATTTCTTCCTCTTTTAGTCTAGGCAATTTATATTTTTGTAATATTCATCCATATCACTTAGATTGCCATATTTGTTGCCATATAATTGGGCATAATGGTTTTTAATGATTGCCTTAATTTCCTCTTCATTAGAGGTGAGGTCTCCATTTTCATCTTGGATACTGTCAATTTGGTTTATTTCTTTCCTTTTTTTTAATTAGACTGACTAGTACTTTGTCTATTTTATTTGTTTTTTCAAAGTACCAGCTTCTAGTCTTATTTATTAAATCTGACTTTCAATTTTATTAATTTCTCCTTTGAGTTTTAGGATCTCTAATTTAGTCTTCATCTGAGGATTTTTAATTTGTTCGCTTTCTAATTTTTTAATTTTCATGCCCAATTCATTGACCTCTGCCCTTCTTAATTTGTTAATATATGAATTCAAGGATATACATTTCCTCCTGAGTACTTCTTTGGCTGCATCCCATAGATTTTGAAAGGATGTCTCATCATTGTCATTTTCTTCAATGAAGTTATTGTTTCTACGATTTGTTCTTTAACTGGTTTTGGAGACTCGTATTGTTTAATTTCCAATTAATTTTCTATTTACCTCTCCATGTTCCCTTACTAATTATTATTTTCATTGTATTGTGATCTGAGAAAGTTGCATTTATTATTTCTGCTCTTTTGCACTTGTTTGCAATGTTTTTATGCCCTAGTACATGGTTAATTTTTGTGAATGTACCATGTGCTGCTGAAAAGAAGGTATATTCCTTTTTGTTCCTATTTATTTTTCTCCACACATCTACTAACTCTAATTTTTATAAGATTTCATTCACTTCTCTTTCCTCTTTCATATTTATTTTTTTGGTTTGATTTATCTAGTTCGGATAGAGGAAGGTTCAGGTCTCCCACTAGTATAGTTTTTCTATCTATTTTGTCTTTGAGCTCCTCTAGTTTCTCCTTTAGAAATTTGTATGCTATGCCATTTGGTGCATACATGTTGAGTACAGATATTTACTCATTGTCTATACTGCCTTTTATCAGGGTGTAATTACCTTCCCTATCTCTTTTAACTAGATTTATTTTTACTTTGGCTTTGTCAGATATCATGATTGAGACTCCTGCCTTCTTTTTATCATTTGATGCCCAATAGATTTGGCTCCACCCTCTTACTTTCACCCTATGTGTATCTACCTTCCTCATGTGTGTTTCTTGTAGACAGCATATGGTAGGGTTTTGGATTCTAATCCACTCTGCTATTTACTTGCGTTTTATGGGTGAGTTCATTCCATTCACATTCAGAGTTATGATTACTAGCTGTGTATTTCCTAGCATTTTGATTTCTACTCCTGTTCCTGCCTTTTCTTCTTTCACTATTTCCTTCTACACCAATGTTTGTTTTTAATCAGTCCCCCTCGTTCGCACCCTTATTTTACATCCCTTTCTATCCTCTGTTCTTATTCCCCCCCTTATTTTCTTTGTAGTCTTTCTACAATTAACTCTTCTACCCCCTCTCTCCCTTTTACTGCTTCCCTCCCCACCAGTCCATTTGTTACCCTTCTACTCCCTATGGGGCGCAAATCTATTCTCTGCCCCCAATGGATTGGTTTGTTTTTACCTCTTTGAATCATTTCAAAGCACGTAAAAGTTGAGTGTTTCCTGTCTCTGACCTCTTTACCCTTCTAGTGTATTGATGTTCTCCCCCCTTCCAACATGAGCTTCTTTGTGACATATAAATTTATCCCTATTTGTTTCTTTTCCCATTTCTTTTAATATTAACCTATTTTAAGCTCTAGTTATATATGTATGTATATATATATATGCATACTCATGTGTATGTATTTATGCATGCATATATCTATATACCTATTTATGTCTTGTCCTTTCATCCTATACAGTTTGTCACTGTTCCCTCTAAGTGTACTTCTTTTCACTGCCCAGGTAATAACAACAGTTTTTAAGAGTTACCAATAACCTCTTTTCTTATAGGGATACATATCATTTTAATTTATTGAGTCTCCTAAAAATTTTGTTTTGTTTTGTTTTTCTTTTTTCCCTCTTTTTTAATTACCTTTTGATGATTCTCTTGAGTTCTGTGCTTGGACATCAAATTTTCTGTTCAGGTCTGGTCTTTTCTTCACGAATTCTTGAAATTCTTCTATTTTGTTGAATGACCATACTTTCCCCTGTAAGAATATCGTCAGTTTTGCTGGGTAGTTGATTCTTGGTTGTAGACCTAGTTCCCTTGCTTTCTGGAATATCATATTCCATGCCTTTCGGTTTTTCAGTGTAGATGCAGCCAGATCCTGCGTTATCCTCACTGTGGTTCCGTGGTATCTGAATGGCTTCTTCTTGTCAGCTTGTAATATCTGTTCTTTCATCTGATTGTTTTTTAATTTGGCTATAACATTTCTTGTTGTTGTCAGTTGGGGATTAAATACAGGGGGTGATCTGTGGATTCTTTCAATCTCCACATTTCCCTCTTGTTCTAGGATATTGGGGCAGTTTTCTTTAATAATTTCCTGTAGTATCATGTCCAGCCTTTTTCTTTTGTCATGGTCTTCTGGTAGACCAATGATTCTTAAATTGTCTCTCCTTGAAAGATTTTCTAAATCCTCTATTTTGTGAATGAGATGCTTCATATTTTCCTCAATTTTTTTCATTCTTTTGGTTTTGTTTTATAATGTCCTGCTGCCTTGTGAGGTAACTTAATTCTAGTTGTTGTATTCTGGTTCTTAAAGACTGGATTTCATCCTTGGCTTTTTGGTCATCCTTTTGCTTTTTGTCTGATTTTCTTTGGAGGTCATCTTTCATCCTCTTTACCTTGTTTTTCATCTCCTTTTTCTCATCTTTCATCTTCCTTGCCTCATCTTTCATCTCCTTTGCCTCACTTTACAGCTGGTTGATTTTGGTTTTTAAGACACTATTTTCTGTTTCCAGATGATTTATCTTATTTTTTAAGTTCTTTTCCCAATCGTCTTCATCCTCTCTTAATTGTGTTTTGAATTGCATTTTGAGTTCTTCCAAAGCCTGTATCCAATTCGCTGGGATTTCTGATTTCTCCTTTGCTGATCCATCCCCCTCTGTTTTGTTCCCTCTTTGCTCTTTACCTGTGCAGAAGCTGTCTATTGTAATTTCTTTCTTCTTCTATTGTTTGCTTGAGGTTACCCTTCTTTGCTCCCTGTATTTGTCTGTGTTCTTGCTCCTCTCATTTTGTTTTTATTTTGGGGCTGTCAGTCTCCCCTCTTGGAGCTTTGTCAGATCTCTTGGTACAGTCTCTAGGGGAGGAATGTTAGCTTTCCTGTCCTCTAGAGGCTTTTGATCAGATTAAGTTCAACTCGGTTGGGCTGTATGTGCTCTGAGGCCAAAGACTACTGGAGGGCTAGTGCCGCCCAGACTCTCCAGTTCTCTCCAGCTGCTCCTCGGCTGTCAAGCTTCCCCAGTGCCTTTTCCTGCCCCAAGCTTCCTGTCCTTGTAGGAGGCCCTGCACTCTGGGGGGCGGGGGGAGGGCTGTGAGGAGTCCTGATGGGATTAGGTTCAACTGGGTTGGTCTAGATGTGCCTCTAGGCAAAAATCTCCAGTGAGACTGGAGCCAGATGGAATGACCAGCCATGGAGTTTCAGGCTCCCCAGTCTCTCCCTGGCTTCATCCCCACTGCCCACAATAGACGCCCTGAGCCCTTTGCCCCGCTGCTCACAAGGTAGCCCCTTCAAACCAGCACCTTTGACTGTCCAGAGGTTCCTGTGCTGCTGGGCACTCAGCGCTCTGGGTTGGGGGAGAGTGGTCCTGAGACCTTCCTTCTGCCTTCCCCTTAGACCCAAGTGTTCTAGGATTCTGGCTTTTGGTGGGCATACCTTTTGTTTTGAGTCCAGAAGGAGGGTTCCCCGCCTCTGTCCTGTTGTTAAGTTTGAATTTAAGTCCCCTTGGGGCATTCAGTTTGTGTAAGGAAGGGTTTTCAGAGGTCTGAACTTTTGCTGTTTCTATGCCGCCATCTTGACTCCGCCTCTCATTCTGTCTTTTTAAATCTATAAAGAAGATAACTTCTGCCTTTGAATTTATACTAAATTGAAACCTTCCAAAGTAGAAGAGTGTTAAGGGCTAGGCAAAGGTTAAGTGATTTGGCTAGGGTCACATAGATAGAAAGTGTCTGAGGCCAGACTTGAACCCAGGTCCTCTTGACTCCAAGTCAGGCTCTCTATACACTGAGCCAGCTAGGTCCCCTACTTCCCCCTTCTTCCCTTCTTCTCAACACAGATAGATATCAACAAATATATGTGATATTGGTGGTATATTCTAAGAAATATAGATCTTGGTTGTCTTCTATGTGATTATTCCCTCCAGCAGTACAAACTTCAACCCATCTCATCGTATATGACTAATGTCCATGATTTCTTATCAATCTATTAAAGGAAATACACCAGACATTTTGGGCTTCTTTCTCTCAATTACTTAATGTTGTGCATATATTATTTTTCATCTTTGATATTTGGCCTGCTATACTACCAGTGGAAAAAATAGCTTATCTTTCTGTGTACCAGAAACTGATTTTTCTCCTTTTTTTTCTGTTGGATTTACTGATCTTTTTAAATTCAATATAGTGTTATACAGACATAGCCTTAGGTATGGAAATTTTGAGCAATAGTTAGAAGTAAGAAGAATTAAGAATGACCAGACACTATAATCTTATAAAAGTTCTGTAATAGTCTATGGAAATATAATTAGAACATTTTATGGTTTTAATTTCCAATTACATATGGAACTGAGAAGTTTTTACAAATTAGATAAGTGCTTTGTAGTGAACTTTCAGGGAAAAAATTATTTTGGCTTTCTAAAGATTTCTTGTGAAGAATGGCTTAATTTAATAATTTACTTTGAATCATCTTGTTTTTATGTTTTTAGAAAACAGATATTGTGAAAAAGTCTCAAAATATTTTCATTTCCCTATTAAGAGTATACATTCAGTTCTGTGGCAGCTTTCTTAGAATACTTCTTGAGTCATGTCTTTATAGATACAATGAATTTGGTCCACAATTATGATTTCATTGATGTAGGGAATTCACTATCTCAAAACTCCCTGCACTAATATGGTTCATATAAAAATTAAAATTAAATGTTAATAATAAAAATATTATATTTAAAGAGATTTATTAATGATTATTAGAAATCAAGGAATAAAGACGATACAAAATAAAGACCACCTGCCCATGGCTGATTAGCCCATTTAAAATTCCAGCACTTAGCTTACTACTGCCACCATGCTGGCTGAAAGCCCAAGAAAGAGGCCCAAGAGGACTGCCCACTCACTAATATCCTCTGTCTACAGGAAGTACGTAGTGGCAGGAAGTCAATGGGCTCTGGAGAAATATAATTCTTTCTTAGGATAACATTTCCAATTATACATTCCTCCCTGAGATCCATAGAAGACTAGTCTCTCCAATGGGTCTTGTAAACATAATCAACTTTAAAAGAGAACAAAACCAATGATTGCTAGGTGCATTGACAAAAAGCCAGTTAAGGTGCAGTCCCCTTAGGCATAAGAGTATGCATACAAAAACAAATGCATTCACCCCCACACAGTACAAATCACCACATCCCAAAGTTCATTTTGGATCTTCTGGTGCAGTGTGTGTTCTGTGGAGGCATCTTCATGGTGCCTTCTCCAAATAGTTCACTTTCTGGATTCAGAGAGGTAGCATTTTTCTTATCCTAAAATTACTCTCAAAAAGAATTTAAACTTTGCATTTTAGAATAATAATACATACCCCCCCCCCGAAGAAGTTGCTGAAAAACACAGGGATCACTTAAGGATGCATGGTCGAGTTATGAGGTATATGAATCGATTGACAAGAGAAATCAAAAACATCAAAAAAATCCAAAGAAAAAAGAAAAAAATAATTTGTAGATGAAATATAGACTATCAAAGTCTTATGTGTAAAAATTTCAAGTAAAGGAGAATAAACCTGTAACAGGTCCTTGAATCAGGGTCCTATTAAAGTGATTTCTGTGCCACAAGTCTGTAAGACAAAATGCAGTAATATTTCACTTACCCATTTGCAGCCAAGACTACAGTAAGTTGCCATATTATAAGAGAGAAAAAAGGACTAGATTTTTGTGTGATAGGGAAGTGTAATTCCCTGGTCTGATTTTACCTTCACTTTCAGGGATAGTCAAACTTTGGTACTTGTTTGTGAGTATTTCACAGAGTGTGGATACAAGGCATCCTGCATCTTAACATATGCCAAGCACTGCAACCTCAAGTCTCACACTAGGTACAAGTCCTTTTGTATTGGCTTAGAAGTTCATCAATCCTACCTGAATTGGTTTGGTCCTATTTGACCTTGTGCTCCTTGGCACTGTGCAGATTTTAATCAACCCCATTGGGATTGGTTGGTCTCCTTGACCTTGTGCTTCTTAGCACTGTAAAATGGCTCTTTTGTTCCCTTCTCCTGGAATTAGCCACAATCATTAATCACAGTCCCATAACATTTATTAATAAATGGCAGGTTTTCATACTCTCAAGGTTTTGGGTATGCATTAATATTATAGCAAATATATATTTTAACTTATTTTACTGCAAAATCAAAAAAGTTCAAGAAAAATCTTCTCAATACTGTTGACATGTGCTTCAAATACAAAAAGGAGAGAAAAAATAAGATTGAAATAGTATATTGCACATGCAAGCAAAAACAATAATGAGTTTTAAAAAGCAAAAAATATATATGTATATATATAGCTTATAATCATTGACACACTGTGACAGCTAAGGAAAGGTAGAATACAAATGTTTCTTACCAAAAATGAGATCCATTCCTCTTCAAACATAGCCATGATTCACTCTGTGTGAGTGAGAGTATTTTCACAACATAATAGTTTTTTAATAAAGAACAGCAGTACAACAGGTAATGCACATTCAGAAAGTATCAAAATCCCCAAAGTTTTAATAGCCCATTTAATTATAATAGCAAACAAACCCATTATCATCAGAATTCACATGAGTCTGCTGTGTGACATTAAAAACTAATGGATACTTGTCACAAGTTTTTCAGGTGTAGTAATGTTTCAACCTTGGCTGAGATTTTTTTTTCTATTACTGCCATCATTACAAAATGTGGCAGAGGAGTCTAGAAAAAAACAAACCTCTGTAATGTTGATGTTGGGTCTAAAAATGTCACCAAGAATCTAAATCATTCTGGTGGAAGGGTATAGTAAGCTGAAGAGTTAAAAATGAGAGATGCTCCCTCTTGGGAGCCATCCAGGGGTACCATGCCCTGGAATCAACTTCCTAGCTTCTTTGGTATGAGACTGTTATGCCCCATCCATTCACATTTTTACAAATGCAGAGGTGAGGATTATAATAGTGCTTTACTTCAGCTACTAAAATGAACTCTTTACCTCTTGTTACACAAATAACTCATAGGCAATCAAAATGATCAGTCAGAGTTGTTGAAAAAAATCTAAAAATAATGTCTGAAGACCTCTTAAAATCAATTTTAGATATTTAGCTCGTTAAATTCTTCAAAGGTTGTTAGCCAGGTTGAGTCCATCCATCATCTATGTGACAATTAACAAATGCAAAATGGAAAAAAAGAACTGTATATGGGCTTTTACAATATTTTACTATATTTTGTTCAGTAGCCATAGGGGAAAGGTAACAATATAACAGTAGTTAAAACACAGCAGATTAAAATGATTCACTGTAACAGAATAGTATTGAATATATTAATATATGAACTTAAAACAACAAAATTAAATCTTAAAACAATCAGCAAAATACAATAAAATCTAGAGACTTTCATAAAACAGTGGAGTCTGAAAAGGCTTAAAAATTTCACCTCCAGACTCTTTAAAGTTCCTTTCTCTATCCATTCAGATTCCTTTTGTTAGGGCTGTGGTATTTCTCATAGTGAGGGAGAACATGGGGTTGAAGAATCTCAAACTGGATGACTCTTTGAGCCTGGGCAGGCCCAAATGGCAAAGGGTTGTAGGAAGATGAATTTCTCCCCTAAATCTCAGGCAAGCTAAGTAAAAGGATCAATACACTTATGAAAAAACATCCTAAAGCTGGAAGCTGTTTGAAATAGGTAATCCACTGCCCTTTCATAGCGTGAGCCATGCTTGTAAGTTTACTTCCTGTTTGGAAGAGTAAATTCTTTCCCCTCCCCCTTCCCCCTTGAGGTAAAATGCTTGTTTCCCCAGCCATATGGAGAGGAATTTAGGAGGCTAATTATTGCCTAAGGAAATCACACCCCTTTACCAGTTGCCCAGAGATCTGCTCCAAGTTTGTGAATTCCAAAGTCACATCAGCAGCTACCAGAAGTCTGGGGCTGGGGCTGGGGCCTGAGCAGGAGGAGGAGTGATTGGGATCAAGAAGATGGTTGGAACAACCCAGGGGCCTGGGTCAGCAGCAGTATTAGCAATGCCAGAGGCAGTAGCGAGTTATTGAGAAACATGGGCTCAAGTAGATGGGCAAGAGTCCCCTGACTAAAAATAGCCTGTTCAGTAGGGGGAGAGACCAGGCAAAAAGTAGGGAAAGAAAAAGACAGAAGCTCCAAAGAGAGGTCAGAGTTTGTGAGGGTGGGTGGGGTGGACAAAAAGCCTTGGCAGGAGAAACATGGCTTAAAAAAAATTATCTAGGCTATCTTAAAAAATTGAGAAGTTCTTCTCTGATTAGTGGTTGCCATCAATGTAAAAATTAAAATTAAATGTCAATAATAAAAATGTTATATTTTTAAGGGATTTATTAATGATCATTAGAAATCAAGGAATAAAGAGGATACAAAGTAAAGACCACATGCCCATGGCTGATTAGCCATTTAAAATCCCTGTACTTAGCTTACCACTGCCACCATGCTGGCTGCAAGCCCAAGAAAGAGGCCCAAGAGGATTGCCCACTCACTAATATCTTCTGTCTATAGGAAGTACATAATGGCAGGAAGTCAGTGGGCTCCCGGGAAATGTAGTTCTTTTTTAGTATAACAGATTTTCAATTATACATTCAGCAACCAGTCTGTAAATTGCAGTCTTAGTTGATTGCTTTGGGATACTGAAATATCAAGTGACTCGATCATATTTACACAGATAGTATGTGCCAAAGCTAGGACTTGAACCCAGGTCTTTCTGATTTCAAGGCAGACTCTCTATGCAATATCCCACACTACCTCTTAAGAGAAATGAGTAATAGAATGTAAACTTCCTGAGAACAGGGGTTGAGTCTCTTTATTTTTGTATTCCCAGCACCTGGCACAGTGTTTGGCATATAGTTGGCATTTAAGAAAAGCTTATTAATGGATTGACTTACCATACTAACCCGGAATTTCAGGATTTTTGCAACCTATTCATTTCCATTATATTTCAAGGTTAAAAGAATACATTTCTTGCAACAGTTCTGTTGTAGAGGGTACAGATGTTATTGTGCTCATTTTTATAGAAGAGGAAGCTGGGGCTCAGAGACTTATCCTAGGTCAGACAACTAATAAGTGCCAGGGAGCCAGGTAATAAACCAAAATCTTCTGTGTGTGTGGCCAGCACACTGACCCCTACTCAGGACAGCCATTCTCTAAGAGCAGGCCCTTGCACTCTTCTGCAACTATTTTGTTGTTCATTTGTGTGCCTCATGGTTCGTGACCCTGTGGACCATAACATCTCAGACTATCCTCCCCTATCTCTCAAAGTTGGTCCAAATTCACATTTGTTGTTTCCATGACACTATCCATCCATCTCAGCCTCTTGCTTCCCCTTTTCCTTTAGCCCTTAATCTTTCCCAACATCAGAGACTTTTCCAATGAGTCCTGTCTTCTCATTATGTGGCCAGTGTATCATTATGTGACCTTCCAGTTTGAATTAAGTATTAACTGATCTGATCTTCTTGCTATGGTTCTCACTAAATGAAGCTGGTTTAGGAGAGGAGGGGGAGAGAGGGAGAAAATTTGGAATTCAAAATTGTAAAAAATGAATGTTTAAAAAGTTTGGTTTACTTGTAATTGAAGAAAAGAGTAGAATAGAAACTAAGTGTAAAAAAAAATGAAGCTGGTTCCCTATTGAAAGAGACAGCATGACATGGTGAGTAAAGAACTAGTGTGGGAGTCAGGAAGTCTGGGCAACTTCACAGTGCCCCAGGCACCTCTCTGGGGCTATAAGTTACAGAGAAAGGCCTGCCTTGGTAGTTAGAGGAAGTGTTTCACCAGGAACTCTCTATACCAATGATATCATATGTCTAGTAAAAAAAAGTTACCCCTAAAAACCTTCCTATAAAGATAGTGAGCATAAAATTTTATTTTTATTTTCACTTACATTAAGAAAAATTGAAGATGTATTCTAAAGTTTTCTGACTGTCAATGGCAGTAGAGGTAGGGGCAGCTAGGTGGTACAGTGGATAGAGTTCTGGGTCTGTAGTTAAGAAGCCCTGAGTTCAGATATTTATTAGTTGTATGACCCCGAGCAAGTCATTTAACTATCATTTACCTCAGTTTCTTCCTCTGTAAAATAGGGATAATGGCACCTCCCAAAGGATATATAAACAAGACATTAATACCTCTTGTTTATATAGCATTTACAAGCATTGTGCTAAATGCTTTATAGTTAGTATCTCATTTGATATTCACAACTCTGGGAAGTAGGTATTATTATTATTTTCATATTGGTTAGCAATAGTAGGATGAGGGGGAGCTAGTCTGGAGGTCCTGGGTTCAAATTTGGTCTCAAACATTTCCTAGCTTTGTGACCCTGGGCAAGTACCTCCCCCCCAAACCATCTAGGCCTTATTGCTCTTCTGTTTTATAATTGATGCTAAGTATTGACAAAAGGTGAGAGTTTTAAAAAATCTGGCCTCAGACATTTATTGGCTGTGTTACCATAGGCAAGTCATTTAACTTTGTTTGCCTCAGTTTCCTCATATGTAAAATGAACTGGAGAAGGAAAAGGCAAACTATTCCAGTATCTCTGCCAAGAAAATCCAGAAAAAGGTCACAAAGCATCATATGACTGAAATAACTCAATGACAACAACTAGTGGTGGTGCTGGTGGTGGTAGTGGTAGTAGTAGGCATCAGTGCAAGGTAGTGCCAGCAAATACTCAGAATTTCATGCATAAAAATACATGCTACATCCAATCTTCCCAAATATATAAAATTAGTAGCAGTGAATTTGCTTCGTATATAAGTAATTGTTGTAGAGAATGATGTACATACAATGGAGGACTAGAACTTTGCAGAGGAAACCAACAGTGGGTCACAGAATCTGTTAACAAGGTTGGAAATCCCACGTCATTCATTAAAAATTACCCAGTGTCTTTTTTAAAATAGATTTTAAAGACACCAATTTCATGATGTGAGTCAGACGAGGTGAGGAGGTGAGGTTGCTGCTTGTTTCTGACCAACTGCTCTGCATGCCACATTGGTGTGTCTGTCTGCTCCATGCCAGCTTTTGCTAATAGAGTTGACTTACTTGAATTAGATTTAGCACAAGGTGATAAGGATACCTTTGATGACCATGAGTTCAATTTTCAGTCAGTTTGCTAGTTGTTTGTTTGTTTGTTTTTTTAATGGCAATGATAAAAGTTTTTCAAATCAGCTGATCTTGTAGTAAGCAGAAGTCAGTGTAATGAAGTAAGTGAGAAAAAGGCCTTTAGATTTGGTCAATAGAGTTCAATAGTGACTTTGGAGGGAGCAGTTTCACCAGAATGATGGGCTTGAAGCCAGATTGCAGCCAGTTTAAAAAAGAGGGAGAAGAGAGAAAAGTGGAGGCACTAATTATAGAGAGTCTTCTTAAGAAATTTAGCTGAGAAAGGGAGGAGAAATATAGGATCATCCTAAGAGATGTTAGTATCAAGCAAAGGTTTTTTTATTGTTTTGTTTTCAATTTTATTTTTATTATTCTGCAAAACACACTTCCACATTGGTCATTGTTGTAAGAGCAAACTCATACATAACCAAAACCTCAGAATAAAACCAAAGATACACTGATGTGAAAGATAATATATTTTAATCCATATCCATCCAATTCCTACAGTTCTTTCTCTGGAGGTGAATGGCATACCCCATCACAAGTCTTTCAGATCATTGCACTATGGAGAGTAGCCAAGTTTTCACAGTTAACATTGGATAGTATTGCTGTTATTGAGCACAATGTTCTCCCAATTCTGATTATTTTGCTTTGCAGTAGTTCATGCAGATCTTTCCAGCTTAAGCAAAGGTGCTTTTTATTTTTTTAAGGATGCAGGAGACATGAACATGCTTGTAGAAAGCAAGGATGGAGCCAGGAGATAGGGAGAGACTGACTATTAGAGTTATTATATATGGTTACTTTGGACTAGATGTGATTTCTATACAGGTCAGCTAGGTGGGACAGTGAATACAGCAATGGACTTGGAATCAGAAAGATTTCTCTTCTTGAGTTCAAATCTGGCCTCAGACACTTATTAGCTGGACAAGTCACTTAATACTGTTTCACAGTTTGCTCATCTATAAAATGAGCTGAAGAAAGAAATGGCAAACCAACCTTTGCAAAAAAAACAAACAAAAAAACAAACCCAAATGGGGTCACAAAGAGTTGGACACTAATAATAATTTTTAAAAATCTGCCCTTCTTTCCTGATGTGATCTAAGGCTAATTATTTTAGGGGCTTCAGGTACCTCATCTGCTAAATGAGAGGATCCATTTAAATCCATCCAGTTCTAAATCCTATGTTCCTATGAAACAATTTATTATTATAATTATTGAATATATTCTTTAGTTGAATGCATCCTACAGAACAAGTTATTGCTGCATCATCACAGCTCGAAGGATATCTTAAAACCATGATTAATGGGTAGGAGCTAGTGACCCAGAAAGATTGTCAAGATGTATTTTTGTTAGTTTTAATTGGGGAGATGACTCATTTTTGCTGAAGCAGAGTACAGTAGCTGGTCAAATAATTACCAGATAGCTTGGAGAGATGTCTCCGAAAATAAGAGGAAATAAAAACCAAATAGATTGAATGTGAAAGCTTAGAGTTGATGAAAACAAAAGACAAAGTGTCTGTCAGAATTGAGCCAAGCCTTTTCCAAGCTGCATGCACAGGAGCTTGAGCATTAACATCTTGGTGCAGGTGCCATTTTAATGCCTTAACATATAGGCTTGTAATCAATCAGCACAATTAGCTTTGTCTTCATAATTTACTTTTCATTTTGTGCTTATTTTACACATTCATGTTTTTGGTGGTACCATGCCATAGGGAGAGATCACTGAGCTTGGAGTCAGGAAGAGTCGAAGTCATCCTCTGACATGATGGCTGTGTGAGAGGCATGTGTGACCCTGGAAATGTTATGTCTGTGTGCCTTGGGCAATTCCTAAGACTTATTTACTAAGTCAGGGATGGGATGTGTTCTATCCTGGTAAAGCAAGTTCTCACACCCAGGAAAGAGCCTTCTATATTGGGGAAATCATAGTCTTCAAAAATTTGTAGGTTTATACACTCACACACACATAAAGGATTTATACAGTGTGTTTTAAGCTTTAATAGTTCAAAATTGCACAGACTATGTATGTGTATGTACCTGTGTGTATAAAAGAGAGTGGTAGAGAGAGATGAGAGATGGAGGGAGAGTGGAAGAGAGAGAAAAAGAGGGAGAGATAAGACAAAAGAGGGAGAGAGAAAAACATAGAGAGGAAAATGAGAAGCGGGGGAGAATAGTATGACCTAGTAATTAAGAAAGTCAAGAAAATTAGAGAGTCAAGGAAACTATTAAGTTGCAGAACAGGGCAGAATTTTCATTGGAAGAATGTTCTCATCAGTTCTCTATAGCAACAAAATGATAAGCCTTCAGTCCCATAGGAAAATATACGTGCTATGTATTTGTAACCCTGTCACTAGTTTCGGCTTGAATTCAGTAGGGTAGATTTTTAAATGGACTGAATTTGTAATAATTTTGCCTTTGGAAATATAGTTATAGAATAGCTTGTGCTTGTGCCAAAGGATAGAAAGCAAAACAAAAGAGCATAAAAAGCTGTATTAGAATAGCCTGGAGATGTCTGTGAGATCTCAGCCCAGACTAGCTGAAGTCTTTTCTTCTGGATGACTCCTAGAGATGTCCCTTGTCTACTGTCATAAACCTGTCCATTTGTCCATTAGAGGAGACCTCTTGTGATCTCCTCTGTAGACCTGGGTTTGAATAAGTGCATTGCAGGTGTTGCTATTCCACTGCCATTTGGGAGGGGGGTGTCCTGGCTACTTCCCTCTTAGCCTCTTCTTTCCTTTAGAGAGCCCCAGAACAGCTATTCTGGGAGAAACATTGTCCTTTCAAGTCCTGATCTCCTGTTAATGGAAAAAAAAATGCTTCTTGGTGTTTTCATGGGGGTTGTTATATACTTATATATATATTCAAGTAAACATTGACTAGATCAAAAAGAAGCTATAGGATTGAAGAGAATAGCTAAAGGCTTGATAAAAGACTTGGGAAATTAACTGAAGAAGATAAGAAATAAAGAAACTTGCCATGGTAAGAATGGTGAAACAATTGTGGGCTCAGACAGAAGCAACTGTGTGGTGTTGTTCATAGAGTCCTGGAGTTGGAAGGAACCTTAAAGATCATTTAGCCCAACTTCCTACATTTTGTGGCAGCTTAGTTATAATCACAAGGGCTGGCAGAGAGATTTTAAGAGCTTTGTTGCATATTTTGGATATCCTTGAAATTTTGTTTCTCTGTCTCAAAAAGGTATTGTGTTTATTTGTTCAGACTGCTATCATTTATTTCAAGAAAAAATACTTATTTTAACTTTAATTGTCTCTTGGGAAAGGCTAGACTTTTAACACAGTCTCATTAACAGCCCTTAGAAATTTGATGGGTTTTATCTTCACATTTATCTTAGATGCAACTGTTACAATTGCTTCAATATCTTCCTTTGATTTTTTGTTCTGTACTCACTCTTAACTGTATTTAGAGAGATTACTCCAAGGGTGGACATTTTGAGCATTTCTTTTTTAAGTTTCAGAGATTTGCATCTACAGAATTATTTTGCATAAATTTGAATATCAAGTTCAAGAAGCTCTAATTCAATAATATGAAATAAATTAGTATTTTCAATTATGACATTTATATTTAAGCATAATGTTAAAATAATTACATATTGTGAAATATTTAATAAATATTGATTTTATTGCACCACATAATAAGAATACCAAGAAAATGAGCAATACTTGTTTAACAGCCCTACTGTGAAATGGACCTGATTTACTAAAGCCAGAGCAATAACATCCTTTATCTACCCATCTTTATTCTACATCATAGGATTCTTAGATCATAGATTTAATTCTGGAAGGGGCCATAAAGGTCATATAGTCTAACTTACTCTTTGTGTAGATGAGAAAAATGAAGCCCAGACAGGTTTAAGTGACGTGTCCAGATTAGAAAATTAACAAGCTTCTGGAGTGGGGTTTAGCCTGAGCCTCTTTTACTCTAGTTCCATTGTTCTGGCTATATATAACGCCTCACTTCTCTGGCCATGTCTACAAAGTCAAATAATAGTGATTAATTGACCAAAATGATTGATTAATTTTCTTTTGATAATTTTATTCTTAGAGAAAAAATAATTAAGAAAAATCATGATTTTGATGAGTCATTTGCCTTTAATAAGAAACTATACAACAGCAACTTAAGTCGATTTTAAGAAAAGCACATTACATTCCCCATAGTATTTTAGCCAGGTACTTGGTTGGGGAAACTACTGTCTGACCCCTTCACTTTACTTTTTTTCTCAAAAGATGTCTCTTTCTTAGCTAAATGACAACACTGGCTAGGTGACAGATATATAACTGGTTCTGTATATACCAGATCTGGCAGCATAGCTGATGGAGTAGAATTACCTAACTTCCCTTTAGTGTTGCTAATCACTGAAGTCATAACTGCAGATATAGGTATTTGTTTCTTCAGAAGTTGCTTCTCTTTTTATTTTGTACAATCTTGGAATTAAAATTGTAGCAATTAGAAACTAGTTGTAATTAATGACTTTTAAAATATGCTATCATTTTAATTCACTTTGAGTATCATGGAGATAGTCAGCTAAGTCCCAAAAGTCAAGAAACATACAGTAGCTCATTGAATTACTCAGTGAGTTCATCTGCATTTAGTAAACCCTTCTCAAACCTGCCCTCTTAAGGCACAATGGACTGTGCTTTTAGTAAATTTCAATAAAGACAAGCTATTTCTGTGATCAACTTTCATCTCAGTGATCAGGCTAACTGGATCAGAATGACTGAACTAAGAGTAGTCATTAATTACTAGATCAAAATCTCCTTGGATAGAGGTCTTTTAAGACAACCATTTCCCTGGTCCCCAGGATCTGTCCTTAGTCCTGTGCTAGTCAACGTTTTTTTTCAATGAAAGCACAGATGGCATATTTACGAAATGTATAGATGGCACCAAGTTAGTAGAAGGCATCTAATATGCCGGATGACAGACATGATCCAAAAAAGATATCAACAGGTATGTGGTAAAATCAAAAGTGTATGGATTTGGAGTCATAAGACCTGGGATTGAATTTTAGCTTGGCTACTTCCTGTCTATCTGACTTTGGGAAAATTATTTAACTTCTCTGCACCTCATTTTTCTCATCTACAAAATAAGGAGATTGGTCTAGATGACTCCTAAAATCTCTTACAACTCTAAAGCAGTGAGTCAACAAGAGTGATGGATGAATTCCAATAAAATGAAGTTATATAGGGATGAATGTAAAGTTCTGTGTTTGGATTGGAACAAGTCAACTCTACAAGACAGGATAGAGAAAAGTATGGCTAGACAATAACTCTAATTTTTAAAAAAGAGGACTTTGTGAACTACAAATTAAGTATAGTAAGTCCACAGTGTAACACAGTAGTCAGAAAAGCTATCCCCATCTCAAAATGCATTCATATTTGAACAGCCACTTATTAAGCACCAGATAGGTAGTGGTGAGGCAGCTATGGAATTGGACAGAAGTGACCATATTATGGTGTTGTTCATAGAATAATAATGAAAAGTGATGAACTTGAGTCATTAGGACCTGATTGCAAATTGAGGTCCTAGTCTCTGTGTAACCTTGAGCACTTAACTCAACTTCTCCAGACTTCAATTTCCTCATCTACCATGTGCTTTCAGGAACCTGGTAGGAAAGAATACCAGAGAGGAAAAACTATATGCTTAGGGCATCTTGAACTGGGGACTGCAGGTTTTGATGTCTTTCTTCCATTCACAAACATTAGTAACCACACATCTTGCTTACTGCTTGACTTGTTTCTCATAACTCTTCATCTTGGATAAAACTCTCATCTTTCCTTTGGACATTGCATTATCATATCAGAACATCATTTGTAGCCTCACAATTCAGGTTGACTCTTTAAGCTTAGCAAAAATATTTAGCCAGCTTTATCAAGGTATATAAAAAAAAACTGAGAAGTTTCTTAGGCTTTTCCTATTCAAGCCAGATGTGGCAACAGAAAGCAACAGTCCCACATGAAAAGCTTTACCTCTCCTAATTTATTTAGGTGCTGTTGAAGGCCAGTGAACTATAAGTGGAGCTCTTGGCCAGTGAAATCTATTCCCTTTACCACCAATCAGAATTGGTTGGTTGTTGTCCTTCATACTAAGAGAGGATCAAAATGGCATCACTGGTGATGTCTTTTGACTTGAGCACAAATTGAATTCAAGTGAGGCAGAGTTGTGCAAAGTCCTTGGCCTCACTCTTTCTTCTAGAGTCATTGAGGCCCAGTGGCAAGACAAAAGTCAGGATGACTGGTGAGATGGTTCAGGGCTCAGTAGGTCTTCGATTTCTAACCTAGTTCTAAGAGCTCCACAGCACCTTCTTCCACTGCCTTCATGACCCTTGGAATAAATTGTTCTTATTCATCCCTTACAGACAGGAAAAATATTTGATGGGCTGCATTTTCAACCCCTCACTCACTGATGCATTTGAGGCCTCCCTGGTATCCTCAACTTGCTTTAATCTGTCTGCTGAGACAGTTTACTGAGGTGTGGTCACTGTGTCTGCTACAGCTTCTTGGAGCCAGAGAGAGAGTTAGATGGTAGGTGGACACATCAAAGGAGAAATGCAACTCTGAAAAGGGCTTGCAAAGCTCTCACACCAGAGGTACTAGACTTCCTTGAACACCCCATACAACCTGGGAAATCAGGAGCTATTCAGCTGCAGCCTTCAGGCTGCTGACTGCTCCCAACAACTACAACTCCAGAAAAGCAGCTTTTAGCCCCATTGCTGCATGTTCAGTTCTTTCTCTAAGGTTTCCATGACAGATTGTTCAGTCAGGTTTCTATATACAATAACTATCCACTTAAGTGATGTGAGAACTCAACTTTTTAATTTAAGAAGTTACCACTCCCCAAAATTCACCTTTCAAATCAATTTATGATCATAAATCAGTCTTCTAATAATTATGTTTTCTCATTTATAGTCATATCCACTTTAGTTATGAAAACAATTATTCAGATGCCACTAAGGTGCCATAATGATGTGTAAATCTTTTCTTGAAATTTCTCTCAAAAATTTTTTTTAAATCTTGAATTTTATGAAAATTATAGAATGGCCAGAAAGTCTCACTTTTCAACATAGGTTTCTAACAAATAAATGTTCTTTCTCTGCCTCTTTAAAAAACATTAAATTGTTTATATACAAGTGAAGCATCATCCTACATCATTTATAAGGTGATTTGAGTTTTTATACTTATTCCACAGTATCTAAAATTGCTCAAATCCCAACTGAAATCTGTTTCTTCATACACATATTTAGCAGTTTTTATTAAAATAAAACCATTTTCCTCTCCCTTTTAGGTATCAAAATGCATTACCTCTTTAGCAATAATAGTATCTTAACTTCCTTTCATAATTAATATATTTTTCTTTATACACATTTTTTTGTGCTTTTTTCATCATTAAATTGTAACTATGAAAAGGGTCTTAAGGGGACATTGGTAAGGGAGAGAGCTTTTGCAAAGATTCTGAGATGGGAAAAGAAACATTACATTCAAAATATGGAAATATGTATCAAGTATTTGTATAACCCAGTGGAATTGCTTGTCGGCTCTGGGAATGGGGAGGGAAGAGGGAAGGGAGAGAAAATGAATCATGTAACCATGAAAAAAATTTAAAAAATTAAAAAAAGAAATATTACATTCAAGGAATAATAAGTAACCCTTTTTGACTTTACTGTAGCATACATGAAAGGAAGTTATGTATAATAAACCTAAAAGAGCCGGTTGGAGCCAATCTGTGGAAGACTTTCAGTGTCAGACAGAAAAGTTTCTATTTTGTTCTGAAGACAGGAGGAAACTCTTGGAGCTTTTTGTTCAGGAGAGTGAAATAGTTACACCTGTGCTTTAGGAATGTCATTTAGCAACTATGTAGAGAATAGATAGAAGAAGAAAGAAACTGGAGGTAGTGAAACCAATTAGGAGGCTATCAATGCTCTAGGTGGGAGGAGTTGAGGCTCTGAGCTAAGCAAGTGGCCCTTTGAATTGAAATAAGGGGATGGATGTGAGAGATATTGTAGGCACATAAGATTTGACACCTGGAAGGCTGTGAGGAAGAGTGAGAATTTGAGAGACTCTAGATTCATGAATAAATGAATTAATGATAAAAATATGAAAATTCGAAAGAGGTATATGTTTTGGGGGAAACAATGAGTTTATTTTTGGACATATTGGATTGAAGGTGCCTCTAAAACCTTCAGTTTTAAATGTCCAATAGATAGTTGGTGAGATGGGCATGGAGTTCAGGACATAATCTAAGCCTAGATATAGAGATCTGTGAGTCCCTTGCATGATTCATCTCTTTTCTCCAGAGATAGGCATCAGCTAGCTTTTCAGGTAAAGTGCAGTTTTGCCTCTAAAGAAGCAAGTACTGCTTTTAATTCAAGTCGCTTAGAAGTGAGTTAATCCCTTCTCTAGTCTAAAACTTTTTTTTAAATTGATGTTACATTCTCTGCTTTCTAAAGAATAAATGACTCATTTGGCTAAATAGATGACATCAAAAAAAATAACAGCAGAGTAGAACTAATTCACTTATGCCAATAGACAGAATCTCTGGAGAAGTCAAATGCCTAACACATTGTCTCTTCCTACAATTTTCTTTAGTTCCAAAAAACTTTTTTTTTTTTTGTGGCAGCCATCCAAAGCTGCATAGACTAATCTAGAAACAGAAATGATGCTATGGCTTTGAAAGGGAAGGAAATTGTCCTTTCCAATTTTTTTCCCCCTTTTGAAAATATGAGATCATTGGATAATAGTTTTACAGCTGGAAGAAGCCTCAAGAGTTTATCTGGTTCAGTGGTTCTCAAAGTCTGGTCCAGGGACTCTTAGGGGTCTAAGACACTCAAGGGAACTATGAAGTCAAAACTATTTTCATAATAATACTAAAATATTTTAATTCCTAATCCAACAAATATTGATAAATATAACTCACACAAACAAAAGATTCTTTGGCATCTTAATTTTTAAAACTGTAAAAAAGTTCTTAGACCACCGTCTTGAGAACTGCTGATATATTCCAATCTCTACTTTTATTATAGAAAATGAAATTGAAATTCAGAGAGGTGAATAATTTATTCTAAGGCATACAAATGCCTTTTAAACCCAGGACCCCTGACTCCAACTTTAGTGTTCTGTCCATTGCATCATAATGAATATGAAGCACTTTACAAGTTTTAAAACTAAGTGTTGCAAATAACAACTGTTATTGTTGTTTTAACCTTGATGTATTAAATAAACTTTTTTGCTTTCAGAAGGTTGGTCCTGATCATTGTTTAGCATGCTTGAAATGCTGACAATTTTATTTTTTTTTGCAGAAATCAGTCAATCCAAAGTTTATTGGACTTAGAAGGCAGCTAGGTGAAACAGAAAGTAAAGTACTAGGCCTGGAGTGGGAAAATCCACATCCAGTTTCAGACAATTCCTAGCTGTGTAACCCTGGGCAAGCCATTTAATCTTTGTTTGCCTCAATTTCTACAGCTGTAAAATGGGAGAAATGTGAAGTTAAAATCCAGCTTCATACTTACTAACTCTATGACTCAGGTAAGACACTTAACCTCTCTTTGCCTTAGTTTCCTCAACTGTAAGATGGGGATTATAATAGCACCTACCTTGGAGGGTTGTGAAAATCAAATAAGATATTTGTAAAATAAGATGATATTGATAAAATAAAGCACTACATAAATGTTTATTACCCTCCCTTTCTATCTATGGGGCACATTGCTTGTTGGAAAAGGTGCTATTTCCATTCATTGCAATAAAGTAAGTGGAAAGTACTAGGTCATAGAGCTGGAAAGGATCTTGCAAGGTCATATCATCCAATCTGCCTGGGAAACAGAGCCCAGAGATTTGGGGAAGTTACCTTACTAGCCTGAAGTCATATAAATAATTGTGGGTGATCCTTCCACCATACTACCACTAGGACAAGGGTTCCTTTTTTTTTTAAATTTTAAGTTGTATTTTTATTGTCATGTAAATCATGCTTCTTTATGGGTCATTGTTGTAAGAGCACACTCATACAAAACCAAAACTCTAAAATAAAACTGTAAATAAACTGATGTGTGATAGTATGCTTCCATCTGCATCTGACTCCAACAGTTCTTTGATGTTCTAGTTATGCTTATTTTGCTCTGCATCAGTTCATAGAGTTCTTTCCAGCTTTTTCTGAAACCATCTAACTTATCATTTCTTTTTTTTTTTAATTTGATTTTTATTGTCATGCAGAACACACTTCCATACTGGTCATTATTGTAAGAGCAAACTCACACATAACCAAAACCTCAAAATAAAACCATAAGGACATCCATGTGAGAGGCAACTCCAACAGTTCTTTCTCTGGAGGTGGATAGAATCCCCATCTGAAGTCCTTTAGAATCGATTCAGATCATTGCATGGCTGAAAGTAGCTGAGTACTTTCCCAGTTTATCATCCTACAATATTGCTGTTACTGTATATGATGTCATTCTGGTTCTGCTTATTTTGCTCTGCATCCGTTCATACAGTTCTTCCTGGCTTTTTTCTGAAATCATCTTGTTTATTATTATTTTTTTTTAATTTTCTTTTTAATTTATTTTAACTTTATTTTTGATTTTAGCTCCAAAACACTTCCATATTGGCCACTGTTGTTAAGAGCAAACTCATACATAACCCAAACTCCAAAATAAAACCGTAAGTACATCGATGTGAAAGCGACTCAGTCAGTTCTTTCTTTGGAGGTGGAGAGCATTCCTAGGACAGGGATTCTTAGCCTTTTTTATGTCATGAACCTTATCTCAGAATGATGTTTTGATAGACAGAAAGTATTACAACGGAAACGAAATTATCCCGAAATTCCGTTATCAAATTATTTCAGAAAAAGAAGACATCAAGGCAGACACATCCCGGGTTAAAATTCCCGCTTTTGGCCTTAAAATTAACTACAAAGATTTAGTTCAAGTGGGTAATTTGAGGCTTGTTAGAGTCTTCACAAAGAGCCTACCCTCGTTGCCGGGCGGGTGCTCCACTTTAACTCCCTAAAACCTCTCCATGTGGCACTTTTACCTCTAGAACCGCACCAGGAAATTCAGGGTCTGGCCCCATTCCACCAAGCCTTACTAACCCGAGCGGGCCCTCTGCCGAGTCGGAGAAAATGATGTCAAAAACAGATGTTCTTTCGCCTCGGTGCTAGAGCCAGCGCGTGTGCATTCTCATTGGGGGAGGGGACAGCCGAGGCTCCGGGTTCCGGTTCGGGAGAGCTGGGAGCGCTCGTTCCCATCCGCCCCTCCCCCTGCTTCATTAGTGGAGCGGCGCGCAGCTGTCGCTTCCTAGGGGAAGGAAGACCGCGACACTCCAGTCTTTCGCTCGCCGCTCCTTGTAATCCCGCGTTTTCCTTGTTGCCGTCCCGGGCTGGGTTGGGAGCTCGGAGCCTGGCCGATTTTCATTGGCTGCGGGGATTGTTATTGGAGTGGCTGACAGCTGTCTGCCAGGCAGTCTGAAAGAGCCTTCCTGTACTCTCTGCCTGTTAGGGCTTCACAGCGCTATTGTTCACAGGGAGCCTTTTTCTTAAAATCTTTCCCAGCTGTATCCCGATATGGTAAACCACTTAAATTAGTTCCAGATTGTTCTGTTTATTTTGCGTTAGATAAGCGACAGGATTCAGTCACAGCAGCGAGCCACCTCCAGCAGAAAGAAAGCGGGGAGGGGGAAGGGCGGTGGGCTGAGAGACACAAGGTATTTTACAACAGAAAACCGTTTCCAGACTAAACCATGAAAAGCACTGATGTGCGCTGATTAGATCACTCATCCCTGCCATGTGCACATGACCCCGGATGGTTTGCCAACGATGCACCCTTGGAAGGGAACACCCTTCATTCCAAAAGGGGAAATTTTTTTTTTAAAAGAAAACGTATCAAAAGTTAAAAAAAAAAAAAATCCATCTTAGCGTCTTGCCACAAGGGAGAGACAAATTGAGGCAGCAGAAATCAGAGCCTGGAATCTGAATCAGAAATCAGACTGGACTTTGAGCTATCTCCTTGAATTCTCTGAGACTCCCTTTCTGTATCTGTAAAATGAAGAAGAGATTGGACTGGATGGCTTCTGGCATCTCTCTGATCCTATGGACTGCTGTACCAAAGCAATGCTTCTTTAATAAGCAGTCAACCATTTTCCAGTCATGTTGACTTCATGATTTCTGGATCTTCTTAAAGCATCATAGTATGGTAGAATAATAGAAATAACAAGCATTTTATATAGCATATTAATGTAGCATTTATATTTATGTGGCATTTTCTATTTACATAGTACGTGAAGGTTTGCAAAACATTTTACACATTTCTTCCTTGATTTTCACCACAATCCTGAAAGGCTGTTGCTTTTATTGCTACCATTTTATAGAAAAAGAATCCATGGCAATCAGAGATTGTCTGCTTAGATCATATCATTAGTAAGTGTGTAAGATCAGACTTTAACTTGGGTCTTCCTGACTCTAAGCCTAGTGCTCTATCCACTGTACTGCCTAGATTCCTCAATGGAAAAAAAAAAATAAACCATTGAACTTGGAATCAGGTATGGATCTGTGAACCTCATTTTCTTCATCCATTAAATGGAGCCCAAAATATTTGCCTCTTGTACAGAATTTTGAGGAGGATCAAATGAGATCGCCTATGGGAAAGTGTTTTGAACAATATGTTATAAAAACACAGATTGCAAAACTTCTGTAGGTGGGAGCCTGAACTTTCTGTACATGTAGTAGGTGATCAAAATGTGTTTATTGAATAAATAAATAACCAAAAGGATAAAAATTACATATTCTAATACAAGCATGAGATAGAATTATTCTTGTATGCTCTTATGGCTATAGAATTTATAGAATCACAGATTTAGAACTAGAAGGTCTTTTAGAAGTCACTGTGATTTATCTGTCTTCCATATTAAAAAAAAAAACGAGTGGTCTACTTTTCTTGAATAGATAATTTTTTATCTTCGAAAAGAAGATAATAGTACCTCCAATTGGCAGCCTTTCTTGACCCCAGAAGCTGTTAGTCACCCCCTCTAAACCTCACCCCATGATCTTTTATTTACTTTGGATATATTTTATACCTAATTTTTTTGTGTATCTGTTATGTTCTCCAATAGAATGTAAACTTAAGAGCAGGGTGTGTTTCATCTTGTCTTTGTATCCCTGAAAGTAAGGTTCAGCTTGCATGCTTCATTTGGTTGATTGATCTAGCACCCCCCCCCCAATCATTTTACAGGTGAATAAACTTGAGACCCAGAAAGGTTAAATGTCCTGGCTCCTTTCATTTTGCTCCAACTTTGGGATATACAGTAGCAGATGAATCCCAAATAAAGCAGAAGCTGGTTTCAGTTTCTGTATGCCTTAAAGCATTTAAGTGGGGTTTTTTTTCTTTTTGGGTTGTTTTTTAAACCTTCCTCTCATTTAAAAGTAGATATCCAGGAGGCCTGAGTCACCAGTACAGGTATTTTCCATGCAGCTGGAAACATAAATTCAGAGTAGACTTGGAGCCTTTTCTGCTTATGCACACCATCTGTGAAACCGTTAGCTTGGTGACCTCCATTTCCTTTGTTATCCTCAAATAATGGCCATAAAATGGAAGTCCATTTTAGGCCCTAGTTCAATTTTAAAGATCATAGAACTTTTGGAGAACAATGATTCTGCCTTTGTGAGCATAGGAACAATCCCAAATATGATATTAAAAATAAACTTCCGAATGCCTTTGCTCAATGAAAACATACAAGCTAAGCCAGCAGGCAGCTGAGCTACAACAATTATTAAGAGTTGAGGCTGTTGAAATTCAAGACTCCCTAGGGTAGACCCAGCGACTCTCTCCTCCCTCGGTGCCCTCTTGTAGACAACTTTTGCAAACTATTTGGCTACACTGAAATATTTAGCTGAGGCTGGGACTTGGGCAGCATAAGGACGAAGAGTCAAGGGTTTATAGAGGTCAGATGCTCTTAGGAAATGCCATTTTTATTTAAATGAAAAGCTCAGCTCTTGATGAAAATATAGAACACCAATTTGAAGAGAAGTATAAATAAGAAAAAAAACCCAACCTCTTCAGTTCAGTTGTTTCTTCTCCATCTGATTCCCTTATCCAAACCTTAACCATCCTTTAAGACCCTGCTTAGTTTTCATTGGTCTGTCATGTCTCTTAAATTTATTTCCTCCATGAGTTTTTCTCTAGTGTAAGCAATGTGTCTTGTTTCACAACATGATGAACATGTGTTATATGGGAAATATGCATTATAATATATATTCAACCTATATCATATTGCCTGCCTTCCTGGGAAGGGAATGGGAATGGGTGGGAAGGAGAAGAAAAAAAAGAATGAGACTTAGATTTTTAGACGCAGTGAATGTGAGAATTTGTTTCTCTTGGGTGAGCATATTTTTATAATTTGTTATATATTCATAAAATTCATATGTGTTATATTATTATGTTATATATTTAACATAAAAATAAATATAATAAAATATAAATAGATTAGACCCAGAGGGTACAGCTTGGTCCAATGGAAATCACCAGTTCTTGAGTCATAGGATTTTTATTTAAATCCTCATTAAAATCACTTAATTTCCCTGGGCCTCTGTTTCCTCATCTGAAAAATGAAAGGGTTAGACTTCATGGTTCTAAGATCCCTTCCAAGCCTAGGTCTGTGATCCTAGTTGGTACTAGGATTTACTGTTTTGTCTCATTTGCTAATCATTTCACTCATCTTAGTGATGGTAACCCCAAGTTGAAGGCCAGATTCTTCAGGGTAAAAGTTTTATCTTACCTCTTTTTTCTTTTTCTTTTATATTTCTCAGCATTATGCCCATATAGGATATATTTAATAAAGGTTTGCTTGTCACTTGCTTTCACTGATAGCTAAGACTTTATGCCCTTGTACAAAGTGAGGTATTTCTTCATTTCACACTAGTATTAACTCATTTCTGTAAAAGTTTTAAAAATCAGGAGGCAGCTGGGTGCCTCAGTGGGTTGAGAGCTCAGCCTAGAAATGGGAGGTCCTAGGTTCAAATCTGGCCTCAGACACTTTCCAGCTGTGTGACCCTGGGCAAGTCATTTACCCCCCATTGCCTAGTCCTTACCACTCTTCTGCCTTGGAGTCAATACACAGTATTGATTCTAAGAGGGAAGATGAGGGCTTATGAGAGCCAGAAACTTGAGCCTCTGATGGCTGCTGCTTGTAAAAATCACACCTGCACATCTCATACTGGATTAGATGTGTCTGATGGCATTAACAGTTGTAAGAGGTATGGAAAAGATTCATTTTTTCACTTACTCATTTTGAAGTCATTTTCTACTTGATACCACATTTAAGCTTCCCAGAAACAACAGAATAGTTATTTTTGCTAAGTTTAAAAGAAGTCTTTTTTTTTTTTAAATTCTCCAAGCAAGTCTGTGTTTGTTTCAGGTGCCAGACATGTATATCAGATCAGTTTATCACAGGGAGCCTCGATGAAGAATTGGATATGGAAATAAACAGAAAAATGGGACATATATTGATCTGAAAAAAAGCTATTCTCTCTTTTTAATGAAACCAAGTGATTTTCTTTGGCTGTTTAGGGGAAAGGGAATACAATGGGTATGGTTTGTCTTGGGAACTCTGCATTTTGAAAAAAAGAAGAAAAAAGCATTACAGTATATATATAATGCCTCGTCCAGAGGAATCATATGTGTTGTACTTAGATGTACCATCCCCTTAATGTTTTTTTTTCTTTAAACTCTTATCTTCTATCTCATTTATTTTTGTTTTTATGATCCACTAAAATGTTTGCGTTACAAGTTCAAATCCTGCCTCATGTATTTACTTTGTTGTGTGATCCTTGACAAGTCATTAAACTCTCTCAATCTCATTTTCCTAATCTATAAAATGGAAATAATAATCATACCTACTTTTCAGAGTTGTTGCAAAGGTCAAATGACAAAATATATGTAAAATGCATTGTAAAACTTTAAAGCAGTAAATGAGAAGGCATAACAATTACAAAACAAAAGGGTAGACTTTGGGACTTAAGGCACAGAAATATGAGATAATATATATTTTTTAAACTCTTACCTTTTGTCTTGGAATCAATACTGTTTATTGGTTCCAAGGTAGAAAAGTGGTAAGGACTAGGCAATGGGGGTTAAGTGATTTGTCCAGGGTCACACAGCTGGGAAGTGTCTGAGGCCAGATTTGAACCCTAGACCTCCTGTCTCTAGGACTGGCTCTCAATCCACTGAGCCACCCAGCTGCCCCTCCTGGGATAATTTTTTGAAGGAAAAATAGCATTATAAAGTCCAAGGTTAGTTCTGTCTTAGAGGATATAATCATTCTGAGGCATTTGGAGACATTGCTACATTTAGGCAAACCAGAGTCCTAATTGGAAGTCCCTCCCTTGCCCCAGGAGTAGACTATAAGCAGCAATCTTAATCAAAATACCTCTGACTCTGTTACTCCTATTGCCACTTTGACATGCTGGACCAAGCTTCAACTGGAGGGAGATTGTTAAATTTTCAGGATAAGCATTTATTCCTTGGAAATGAGCAAATACCACAAATCGGGGCTTGACCTTTTGTTTTGTTGGTTGTTTCGGGGCAATAAAGTAATGGAAAATACAAAGAATTGATATTAAACTTAACAGTATGGCTTGCGCACATTCCCATTAAATTGGGTCATTTATGAGCTCTCCCCGCTTCCACCTCATGTCTAATCTTGCCAAGACTTCATGCTCAAACGCATACCTACTGTGTGTGAACTGTATTCACAAAGGATGCTCTTGGCACCAATCAGTGAATATTGGGAGTTAGTTATTGCCACAGGTATAGACGTTTTCAGTTTGATGGAGGAAGGAAGATGAAGAAGAGAGTTCGTCACTTACCATTAGCCATTAGGTAAAGTGTAACTCACAACACTGGACTAAACACTTCTTTTATAGCATTTGAAAGGATTCATTCAGCATTTGCAATAAACTATTTCTTTTAACAGACAACCTGATACCTAGATAAATCAACAAGCTGTTTAAATAGTAGTTACTGCCTTTAGCTAAGTTCTCCACCATTCTTCAAAGAGTCTTATGCCAATAAAAATGTGCAACTTTTGTGTGTTTCTCCCACCATTAAACATAGACACTGGCTTAGTGAGAACATTTCGCTTTTGGCAAAGCTTCAGAGGGGAACTCTGAGGAAACTGAACTGCCTGTCCAGTTTTGTTTATTGATTCCTCTGTGTAACCCTACAGAATCTCCCTGCCCACTTCCTAAACAAAGATTCAGTAAAATATTTTTATTCCAAAGATAAATGCAAAACATTTAACATGCTTTCTGAAAGAGTGAATTAAGGAATGAAAAAAGCTTTTGTTAAGCACTAGTTATTATGTATTGAGTATTATATTAAATACTAGGGATACACATAGAAAAAGAAAGTTTTCTTGCAAATCTCAAGAAGCTCTCACTGCAACTGGGAAGAAACCACACATGTAGGAGAGTTTGCTAGATAGAAAATTGAGGAGGTCCTGAGAGTGCTGCAGTAGGACAGATGGCAAGGCTTATGAGTCCCCAGAAGTTGCATCAGAAAGAACACTCTCCACATCCAGAGAAAGAACTGTGGGAGCAGAAACACTGAAGAAAAACAACTGCTCGATCACATATGGTTGGGGATGTAGGCTCTAAATGAACATCCTAGTGCAAACACCAACAACATGGAAATAGGTTCTGATCAAGGACACATATAAAACCCAGTGGAATTGTGCATTGGCTACCAAAGGGTGGGAGGAGGGGAAGGAGGGAAATTTCGAATATGATTTTTGTAACCAAGAAATAATGTTCTAAATTGACTAAATTAAATAAAAGTAAATAAAAATAAAAAAATAAAGTGCAAATTACTCTGGCAAAAAAAAGTTGCATCAGAGTATCTACTCCCTAGAGGCCCTTGAGGGGGGACCAGCCTATCATTATTGAGAAGCATTTGGCATAGTGTCTGGCAAATAACAAGCTTTTAATGTGTTTATTGTTTGGTTGCTTGATTGAAAAGGAGGGAATGAGTTGGCCTAAGGGAGATGGAATGAGGATTCTGGATTTCCTCTGACAAGGGTGAGAATAGGTGGTCACAGTTTGGCCAAGAGATAGAAAGGGAAAGGGAAGATTTGGCAGAAAGATTGGGAATTTGGAGAGGGCTTCACATTTCATGCCACTTGTGCCTATTGTTCTGATTTAGGATGTGGTGAATACTAATTATTGTGGAATGTCTTACCTCAGTAGGGAAAGTGAGCATCCCTTAAAAATAGCCTCTATTTGAAAATGGTACATCAACAGCCCTGGGAAGACAGAGGAAAGAAGAGAAGGAGAAAATTTGAATTATTTAACTTCAGAAAACTCATGTAGACATTTATTAAAATAGAAAAATTAAAAAAATGAATTCTTCTCTTAGATTCTCTGTAAACATTTTTCTTCTCTGTTTCTCTTAATGCTTTTATCATACAAGTTTTCCTTTGTTTTTTAAATTTTTTAAAAATTTTTATTTAATTGATCAATTTAGAGCATTTTTCAGGATTACAAAAATCATATTTTTTCCCTCCCCCCAATTCCCTCCCATATTCGACACAATTCCACTGGGTTTTACATGTGGCTTTGGTTGAGACCTATTTCCATATTATTGATAACAAGTGTTTCTTTGGAAAAATATACCCATTCCTTCTCTGCTGATGTTATTTTCAACTGCCTGTTAATCTTTTTCTGGTCACTCTTTCCATTTCCCTTGAGGGAATAGACTACTAGGTTCAGAATCAAGAAGACCCAAGATGAAATCCTGCCTCAGACACTTGCTTTGTGATTCAGGCAAGCCATGTAACCTGTCTCAGTTTCCTCTTCTGTGAAATGGGAGTAGTTAACTCACTGGGTTTATGTAAAGATCCAGTGAGTTAGTGTACATAAAACACTTTGTAAACCCTAAAATGGTATGTAAATATTAATTGTAAGTATGCTCTGGATGGGCAATATGAAAGGATAGACACATCTGATGAAATAAAAAAGATTTCTAGGTCTCTGAGGGGATTTCAATTGGAAGGAAAGGAAAATCTTGGGTAGGTAAATGGAAAGACTTTCCTCTGGTGGAAAGTATTTGTAGTTTGTTATAAAAGCAGCTTCATCAGCAAAAACATCAAACTCCCTGGCCTGAGCCAGATTTATCAAGAAGAGCGGTGGACAGATTTTACTTGAGAACATGAGTGAAACAAAAATAGGCTACTCGTGCCTGCTGCAGACTGAACATAAGGGGAGGCTGAGTCTTCAGATTAGGAGATGATATTTATGGAAAATCAAAATAATAGTCCCACCAGGGGCTCCTTGATGGTAGCAGCTTTCTAGCCAATGGACTAGTGCCTACTGTGTGCTAGGCACTGAAAATGCAAAGACAATACTAAAACAATCCCCAGCCTCTTCTTGTTTATATCTAACAGTTTCTCCATGTCCCATTCTCTTTAGCCCGAACCCCTTTCTACACATACAAACACAGGGACCCAGAAGCCTGGCTGGATCACTGTTGTCTCCCAGATTTCCTGTGCCATGCTGACTTGGTGAAGCCAAATGGTTTCAATCTGTCAAGGAGAATGGTCTTTCAAGCCTTTTTCACCCCTAATAAATGTTTAAATAGATATGAAATGAATCCCACTGGCATCTGACCATTCCAAGCAGTAAAGCTGGCCTTATTAAAGTAAGAGAATCTTTTATTGTAACTACAAACCTTTCTTATCTTCACGTCTTCTTGGTTTTGCTCTTTTCCCTGCATCCATCTTCCTTTATCTTGGATTATTCTGGTGGCCACATCAGTTATTTGAGATCTGGCTGCCATTTTCATTACATCAGCCCTCCCGCTCCCACCATCTCAGCAGGAACTCTCTCTCCTTGCTGCTGCCTTCAATCAGTTTGTGAAGTTGGATTAGTGTCCCACTGTGGACCGCAGGGTCAAAGCATTGATCTGACCTGCTTGTTATGACTCATTCTGGCATGGCCACGGAGGAATTTCCCTGCTGGTAAAATAGAGGGCAGCAGGAACTCCTTCCTAGGTCATCTTTGAATAAATATTCTTTTTTTTTTATGATGTTTAACTTGAATCTGAGGTTAAGGTTCTTGTACCTTTTCCACTGATAACTGATGTACTTTATTTAAACTCATGAAACTTAGTGGAACCATTCAAAATAATAATAATGATAAGGGAAGCTCACAATTCTTCATGTGTTTGTGGTTATATAAATTACCTATCTAAGAGGCAGGGGACACCTACGGGTTTTCATTATTAGGGTTCTTTTTTCCCAGAACAAACAGATCTTCTAGTCTATATCTACATTAGTTAATTTAGTTTAAGTTTTATGAATAACTGGGATAGAGCATTTCTACTTTGCATTTGTGTTTAGTTTTCAAGTCTGAAAATTCTGATTCTGTTTTATGTCAAATAGTCCTTTGGGATCATTGGAACATAACTGAGTGAAGATTCTGAGAATAACCACCTTCCACACTGGGACAAATTCTGTCCTCGAATGCCCTCAGACAGTTTGTTTTTATATCTCTAGGATTTCCATGAGAGCTCTATTTCTGGGGCTTATGATTTTTGTGTGCCTAATTCCTTATCAGGATTCCAGGGGCCGCCTTCAAATTATCCCATATACCACCTAGCATTTGAATATAGAATATGCTCCTCAAAGTTAAGACCTTTATAATGTCATCATTGTATAAATTGTTCTCCTATTCTCACTTTGCTTGCATCATTTCATGTCTGCACAGTTTCCTCTAAAATTATCCATTTCATTATTTCTCATGGCACAATAATAGAACATTATATTAATATATCACAATTTACTTAGACATTTCCTAATAAGAAATCCTATTGAAGCATTTTGAACTATATTTCTTTCCAATACCCTTTTGGAGAGACCATAGTCAGGAAAACTTAAATAGGCTATTTTTTTTTTTTTTTGTGTAACAGATAGAGAGGTTAGGGTGCTAGTTAGCTTCAAGACCAGAAGACAGACTCATGCAAGTCTATTAACTTGGAGAGAGAACTAGAAAATAGAAGCTATTTACTAGATATCTAATTTTTGGCCTCCATGAAAAGAACTATTACAAATATTTTTGTATAAATGTAAGGGTCCTTTCCCTCTTTCTTTGATGTCATTGGGGTATGGACTTAGTAATTGTATAGCATAGTCATAGTTATCTATATACAAAACTGTACATATTATCCTGCACTGTGGATCTAGCATCTCTAACCAGATTTGGTTTACATCCTTTAACATTAGCTCTCTGTAATCACAGTTAAGATTGTGCTGATCGGAGTTCTTAAAAGTTGTTGGTATCCTCAGGGTTATTCTTGTTGTAGGAAAAAAATTCCCAGGCTTAATAATGCTGCATTGGTTAGGAAAGTCAGTTCAGGAATTTTGTGCTTCTTGCCTTGGTATCATATGCCATCCATTAGGGAGGTGTTCTACATAAGTCTCAGATGGAAGAAATTTTGCTAGAGATGATGGCAGGATTGATCTGAAGACTCAGGATAGTTCTCCATATCCCAGTGAGGTTTCTTTAAAGTTATCATGATCTTTTCTTGTTTTTCACTAGTTGGAATCAATAATAATAATTACTGGCATGCTTTTTGTGAACTTTAGATTACTCCACCCTACTTAGTCTAATTAAAACAAGGAATGTCTACACCTATACTTAAGTATTTAGGAGGATGACCTATGACAGACATGTGCTAGCAAATTACAAATCAGAAACAACTGACAGACCCCTGGGCTGTCCTAAGTCAAGCCTAAGATATCATTGGTGCATGTGAGATGCAGGAAAGTGATGTAAAACTGTCTGTATATTTCGTGTCACTTTCTCTCTCCAGCTCTGTTTGACGGGGGAGAGGTGGCTGGCGGCAGCTTGCTGAATGTGGCATGGCAGCTGCTATTGTCCGGATTTAGCACTGAGTTTTCCTTGATACCATATACTGGAGGAAGCTAGTAACTTAGTTCAGGTGAAGCTCTTCTCTGAGATCTCTCAGAGTTTAGGTTGATTTTTCTCTCCTTTACCTTCTAAACACTATCCTCTTAGAGAAAGCCTCTAATCTTCAAAGACCTCGTGGCGGAGGACTTTGAACTCACCTGTCACAGACTGGGGGGAGAAATCCTATACCTTTCCCTCTCTCTTCTCCTTGAATTCTTCCTGAGAAATCCTATATTATTCCCTCTCTCTTCTCCTTGATTTCTTCCCTATATATTGATTAAACCACCATATATTTCCAAACTGACTTGGGTATTTTATTTGGGATATCCCTTGGCAACCAAAAATAAAACTTAGATTAGGTCATAACCCTAAATTATCCTTACATTTTTAAACTCAGAATGATCCTTGACCAATTGGTATTTGGGACATGGATTTTGGCTTCTGCCCTCCCTAATTTGTTAATATATGCACTCAAGGGTATAAATTTCCTCTTGAGTACTGCTTTGGCTGCATCCCATAGATTTTGGTAGGATGTCTCATCATTTTCATTCTCTTCAATGAAATTATTAATTGTTTCTATGATTTGTTTTTTAACTAACCAATTTTGGAGAATCATATTATTTAATTTCCAATTACTTTTTGATTTGCCTTTCCATGTACCTTTACTAATTATTATTTTTATTGCATTATGATCTGAAAAGATTGCATTTATTATTTCTGCTCTTTTGCACTTGTTTGCCATGTTTTTATGCCCTAATACATGGTCAGTCTTTGTGAATGTACCATGTGCTGCTGAAAAGAAGGTGTATTCCTTTTTGTCCCTATTTATTTTTCTCCACATATCTATTAACTCTAATTTTTTTAAGATTTCATTCATATCTCTTACCTTTTTCTTATTTATTTTTTGGTTTGATTTATCTAGATCTGATAGAGGAAGGTTCAGGTCTCCCACTAGCATAGTTTTTCTATCTATTTCATCCTTGAGCTCCTCTAGTTTCTCCTTTATAAATTTGGATGCTATGCCATTTGGTGCATACATGTTGAGTACAGATATTTCCTCATTGTCTATACTGCCTTTTATCAGGATGTAATTACCTTCCCTATCTCTTTTAACTATATCTAGTTTTACTTTGGCTTTGTCAGATAGGGACATGGAGTTTCGGAGGGAAAATTTTGACTAATAATAATAACCTCTGTTTAAATGTTTTTCTTATGACTTACTCTAGCATGGAATGGCCTCTTCTTTTTTCCATCCTTAAAAAATAATTTATTTTCACATCACTTTCATTTCCTTTTATTTGTTTACTTGTTTATTGCAATTAAGAGGAATTTATTTTTTCTCCTAGCTTCCTCTTGCCCTACTATAAAATACAAAGGGAAAGCTTTTTTCCAAAAAAATCTTTACCTTCCATCTTAAAATCAATACTGTGTATTTGTTCCAAAGCAGAAAAATGATAAGATCTAGACAATAGGGGTTAAGTGACTAATTCAGGGTCACATAGCCAGGAAGTGTCTAGGGCCAAATTTGAAGGACTGCCCATCTGTGGACCTGACTCTCAATCCCCTGAGCCACCTGGTTCCAAAAGAAAACCTTTGAAACAAATATGCACAGTCAAGCAAAACTATTTCCTACATTGGCAATATGTAAAAATTTATTTTTCATTTTCAGATCTCTACTTCTGATTAAGATCAAAAGGTCAAGAAGCAGTATAGGTCTCATTCTGTCCCTTGAGTTAATCACCCTCCTGTCAAGAGATGGATAATATGCTTCATTGTAGGCTCTCTGGAATTGTGTTTGGTCATTACATTGGTCAGAGTTAAGTCTTTCAAAGTTGTTTATATATTGCTGCTTTTATGTAAATTGTTTTCCTGGTCCTGCTCACTTTACTCTGTATAAGTTCATATAAATTTTCCCAAGTTTCTCTGAAACTAGTCCTTTCATCATGTCTTACCATAATTTATTCAGTCATCCCTGAATTGATGTGTACTTCCAGTTTTTACTGTCACCTTCATTTCCAAATACATCTTTTCGTGCTCTCCAAATCCTTTAAGAAGTGACTGTGGGTTCTGAAAGCCAATGACATCAAACTGCAATTCTCATAGATATATGTTATTTTTGCTGATATTGTTGGAAGTCTTTGAGTATTACACCTATGATCTAAGTCTTTAAGTTCTGAGAGGCTTATCACTAGGGTACTGGCTATGGGTTGATGAATTCTTTTGGCTGTAGCAGCACATTAATCTATATACTTAGGAGAGCATTAGTAGGAGTATTTAATTGAAATCATGGATCCTTGAAGTATTGATGTAATGAATAATGAAATGAACTGCATACATTTTGCATTATCTAACCTTTCCTTTGCTTTGACATTTACATAGATATGCCAAAGCTTTTATAACTAGGTTTTTCTTTAGTCAAAACATTGTTAAAAGGCTCTATTCTCTGGGTTTCCTTTGCCATGAAAACTATCTTATTTTGACTTGCAATTTTTCCTTTAACAATTTCTTTAGGAAATGAAACAATGAAAAATACCTCTTAAAAATGAAACTTTGAACCACTGAAAATCTACAGCCTAAAAAATATCAACACTACAAGGAGGAAAATACTCTAATGAAGATTATAATAAATCATGAGAGAACTAACAAGCAATAAACATAAGGAAAACAATACATAATCTAAATTAAGTATACAATTGTTATAACCATCATAATTGTACTTGTTAAAAGTACAATTTAGAGAATAAGTCCACATCCTCCTTGGCATATTCTAAAATCCAAAATTATAACTATCTAAATTGATTAATTATGTTGTTTTAATTATGTATTATAGTTCTAAGCAGTTAAAATTAAGTGGAAATAACTAAAGTATATCTTCTGTTAAATGAAAATTTGACCACTACATTGGTATAACCAAGTTTTGATGAAGTTGATTAGAATGGTCAAGATAAGAATTCCTCTGTCCTTTTTGAGATCATAGGATCATAAATTTATAGCTGGAAGGAACCTTAGCAATCATATAATCAAATTTTTAGATGCAGAAACTTAAGGCTCAGCTACAAAATGAGCCAACTAATAGTGCCTACCTTTCAGGATTTGTTGTAAGGATCAAAGGAGATCTTTGAAAAGTGCTTAGCATGGGATCTGCACACAGTAAGCACTATATAAATGCTTATTCTCTTTCCTAATTCCTGATATGTAGACTCTCCACCAGCCACCAATACACATCAACAATTATCCGCACTTTTCTGTGAATGTGAATATATGGAGAGATTAAGAGATTTCCTTGGGGCTAGTAGGTATTAGAAACAGGACTCAAGCCCAGATCATTCCAACCCTGAGGCTAGCCCCTCTGCCCTCTGTACCACAAAGCCTCATACCTCACACAATGATAGAGATTGGGTCTGGGATTTCATTATTAGAGAGAATTCCTAGATGAAGAAATTCCCTCTCCCACCCCTGCTGTTAGGGAGTTATCTGGGGTCCTTGAAGTTCAAGTGATTTGTCTAGGTTCACAGAACAAGGATGTATATAAGGCAGAACTTGAACTCAGGTCTAACTGGCTCAGAGGCCAGCAGATATAACTCTGGCAGAATCCACCAGGTTGAGAAGCCCTGTATTCTACTACATATACTGGGCTACTTCATATTCCCTTTTATATCCTATATTAACTTGTCATTTAAAAGGAAGCTATATGTATGTAATGTATATATGTATATTTATGTGTGTATATGTTTATATATTTGTGTATATATGTATATATTTATTTATATATATGTATATATTTATTTATACATACATAGATATATATACCAGTCATGTTGTTGTTGTTCGATGGTTTTAAAACAATCCTGTCCCACACTTCATGACCCCATTTAGAGTTTTCTTGACAAAGATACTGGGGAATTTTGCCATTCCCTTCTCCAGCTTATTTTACAGATGAGGAAACTGAGGCATAGTTGAGCAACTTACCTAGAGTCACATAGCTGGTAAGTGTCTGAAGACAGATTTGAACTCAGGAATATGAGTCTTCCTGATTCCAAGACCAGCACTCTATCTTCAGTTCCACCTAAATGGCTCCAGATACTGCTCATAGGAGAAACCACTATAATGAGTTGCAATCTAGACAGCAGACTGGGATAATAATCACCTTGGCTATTCCAACAGGTTTTTTTTTTATTAATGAAGTATTTTTGTGTCATATTTGCCCCAATTCTGATAACAGTTTAGGGGGATACCTTTTATTAGCCTCACAAAGAGGAAGAATTCCTTCCATCTAAAGAGTTCTTTCTTGTTGCTATAATTGTGTAAGGATGATTAACTGTTATGAAATAGAATGTATAGTTAATGTATTGGGGATATTCAATGATCAGGTCTGGTATTTTTGCCAAGAATAAATATGGTAAGGCTTAGAATGTCATCCAATGGTAAATCTATTTCCCACTTGACCCTTGTGGGCAGGCAGTAGAAATTGAAGTGGATAATGCAAAGGTCAAGATTGTTCCTATATGACTTGGGTGAGGGAGATGGAAGGTGACCTCATACACATACCCGGCATTTATCTAAGGGCAAGTGCCTTAGAAATGGAAGTAGGTGAATCAGAGATTCAATGACAGTATCATTTTGAAACTCATCTCCAACCTTCAATAGTTTGAAAGTGATTATTTATAACCAGTTCACTAAATCCTATAGTGAGTCTGTGCAATTTGCTTGAGCTACCCTCCATTATCTACTCCCACAGTGAAACAAAAAATGGAATAAAGAACCTAGAGAAGAAGCCCAAACAGTGTATGGCTAGAGACTTCTCAGGCTTAAAGGGGAAATGAGAGCTCAGTATTTAACAGTTCATGCTAGCTGTTTGACACATTTCCCTTTCATTACTTCTTTTGAATGCCTAGAACTCTCTCACCCTTCTTTCAATTAAATTCTGTCCTTTCCTTCCTTTTAAACCTGACTCAGTGCTTATTTCCTCACGAAACTGTCCAGGCTAATTATGTTCTGATCCAGGTACCTCTCTCATGGCTCCTGACCTCATCCTTCATTCTTCTCACTTTTTCAACTACCAGCAAAATCTCTTGACATCAGAAGCCACAGCCAACAAAAGTTCTCTAAAGACTATTTCCACCAGTGGAATTGCTTGTTAGCTCCAGGGGCGGGGAGGGGGGAGAGGGGGGAGAAGAGAGAAGGAAGAGAACATGAATCATGTAACCATGGAAAAATATCCTAAAAAAATGTGAAAAAAATGAAGACTATTTCAAAGCTTTGATCATTTACAATTCATTCAATACATTGAATAATAATGTGTGAGAATTTCCTCTGGATTTTGCTCATGTAGCAGTCACTCTGTATAGTGATTCTGTTATTTTCATTGATGTTAGAGAGAAGATGGTTAAGCTGAGTTGTAGATGAGTTATTTAATCTCTTTCTTTTCAACCAGCCAATGAATAAGAACTTATTTTTTATAAATATATTTTATTTTGCCACTTAAATGTAATAACAATTTCCACCCAAGTTTTTTGAAGTTATATGATCCAATTGTCTCTCTCCTCTCCCTTTTCCCAGAGATGGTAAGCAATTTGATCTGGATCATACATGTATTATCATGCAAAACACATTTCCATATTGTTTATTTTTATAAGAGAATAATCATAACTACCTAAACCCCAGTATACTAAGGTGAAAAATCACATGCTTTCATCTGCATTCCAACTCCAATAGTTCTTTCTCTGGAAGTGGATAACATTATTTTTTCATAAAATCTTCAGAATTTACCTAGATCATTGTATTGCTAAGGGTAGCTAAGGTTTTCACAGTTGAACTGTGTACAGTGTTCTTCTGGTTCTGCTTATTTTACTCTGCATCCGTTCATGTAGGTCTTTCCAACTCTCTCTAAAATCATCCTGTTGATCATTTCTTATAGTACCATCATATACCACAATTTGTTCAGTCATTCCCCAATTGATGGGTATTTTCTTAATTTCCAATTCTTTGTCTCCACAAAAAGGGGCTGCTATAAGTGTTTTTTTACAAGTAGGTTTCCCTTCCCCTCCCCCCCACTTTCTTATCTCTTTGGGATACAGATCTAATAGTGGTATTACTGGTTCTAAGAGTATGCACTGTTTTATAGTCCTTGGGGTATAGTTCCAAATTGCCCTCCAGAATGGATCAGTTCACAACTTCCCCAGCAATGCATTAGTACCCTAATTTTGTCAAATCCCCTCCAACATTTATCATTTTCCTTTACTGTCTAATTGGCCAGTCTGATAAGTGTGAGGTGGTACCTCAGAGTTGTTTTAATTTGCATTTCTCTAATCAAGAGGAATTTGGAACTTTTTTCATATGATTATTGATAGCTTTGATTTCTTCATCTGAAAATTGTTCATACCCTTTAACCATATGTCACTTGAGGAATGATTTCAACAAGAACTTATTAAGCACTACTACTATGTTATAGGAATTGTGCTAGGGACTGGAGAGAGAGAGAAAAAAGTAAGATTGTCTCTGCTCTGAAGGAGTTTACATTGTTAAGATACAATATTCATATAAGTAGGCACAGAATATATACAAGCCAAATACAAAGTGATTGAAGGGGACACAAAAAATTGGAAGGATAAGGAAAAGCTTCTTGGAGGTCATAATTAAGCTGAATCTTGAAAGAAACTAAGTTTTTCAGAAGACAGAAGAGAAGAGGAAGAACATTCTAGGTATAGAGGACAACCTGTACAAAGTCATGGAAACTGGGCATGGAAGGTCATCCAGAGGGAACAACAAATAGAATAATTTAACTGGAGCATACAATGTTTGAGGGGAAATAATATAATATTAAGCTGGAGCTACATTGTGATGAGCATTTAAATGCCAGTGTGTACTTTATCCAAGAGGCAACAAGGAGCTTCTTGAGGAAGGGGGCAGCATGAATAGTGTTGTATTTTGAGTATTAATTTCATAGCCATGTGGAGGAAAGATTGGAGGAGAGACTAATAAGAATTAATTAGTAAATTAACCAATTGGCTTTTTCAATTGTCCAAGTAAGGAGTTATGAAGGGTAGTTTTGTAAAGAAAGGAGATGGATACAAGAGATGTCAAGGAAGTAGATTTGACCAGACTGGCAGCTATTGAGTTTCAACAATCCTTCAACAGATCTTCCTACCACAAAAAAATCCATCCACTTAAACCAAAGCCATTGAAAATTCTGAGCTACATGCCAAAGAAAACAAGATCCAGAGATTAAGAGAAGGAAAGGAAATGGGGTAATGTGTGCCTGACACCTCTTTTCTTTCTCCACTGAATTAAGAAACATTTTTTACTTGCCAATTCCCAGTTACCAAATAAGCTAAGAACTGGTAATCTTTCATCTCTAGTCCTTTAGATTTGATATTTGCTTTCCAGCAATGTATTCAATTTACTTAATTTCCATTATAAAAATCATGCCAGAAGTCCCAGTAGAGTTAATTATAAAGGAATTTTACCTATATTTTGCACTATATATAGTCAAAGTTAATTGAATATGTTTACATATTTTAAGAGTTTAAATTTAGGTTTTATGCTAAATACGAGAATTCTAAAGTAATATGGTGCTCGCCGATTTAAAAATATAGCTTAAGTCAAAATGACTTTTAGCAGCTTTATTTATAAAGAGGTAGAAAGAGAGAAAGTGGAAAAATGTAAGAAGAAAGTAGAGAATTGTCTAGCCTACCTCCCTAAGTGCTGCTCCAGAGTTTGGCTCAGCTCCGGCAGGACTTCCCCAAGTCCCTTGTCTCCACATGGATTTCCCAGGACTCCTTTGGTGGAACTCAGCCAGAGTTCCCCCAAAGCAGCCTCCTCCAAAGCCAAAGCAGGAATTTCCAGAACCAATCTCTCCAGAAGCCAGGAAAGGAATCAATCTCCATGCAGAGTAACTCACCAGCAAACTGATGCAGAATCCAAGGAAAAGTCTCTCCCCAGATCTCACACTGAAGGGAGTGTCCCACTGAAGTGCCAATGAGCAGAGAGGCTCTTTTCACAGAGTCACCAAGGCAGGAATCTCTCCAAGCCAGAAGTCAGGAGGAGAAGTCCAAAGGAGAAGTCCCAAGGAGCAGTCCTCCAAAGAAGTCCAAAGGAGAAGTGACAAGGAGCAGTCCTCCAAAGAATAAGTCCAAAGGAGAAATGATGAGGACCTTCTTATACTCCTTTTTCCCTCATCACTTCCTGTCACCTCCCCTCTTCACAGGGGCCAAACACAGCTTCCAAATTGCCTAGCACTGCCCAGGTGCGCAGTATCTGTGGGATCCACTTCTTGTCCTCTAAGGGTGTAAACTCTTATTAAAGGATTCACAAATTTCTGACTGATTGAGTTAAAAGGGTGGAGCCCTCTAAGTAAGTGATTTGTGAATTCTCTTACTTGATGGCTTAACAAAGTGTTAAGTAGGATTTCTTGATTAACTCAAAATAGACAAAGAGAATAAAGAATTTCCTTTCACAATTCCACCTGTGATTCTTTGGGAAACTAGTCTCCTCAGTGAATCATTTAACATAGTCAGCGTATACTTCTAAAGATCTAGCTAAAGGTGTATACAATATTTCACTTTCTAAGAGGAAATTACAATAGTTGGAGATAAGAGAGAACTAAAAGAAAAAGAGCAAAACCAATGATTGGTAGGCGCATTGACAAAAAGCCAATTGGGGACATTCCCCTTTTACATTCAGAATAAACATGTTTAATCCACTTCAGTTCAATCAATACATCCCAAAGTTCATTCCGAATCTTTTGATGCAATGTATGTTTCTTTTAGATTTCTTCATGACACCTTCTCCAAACCATTCATTTTCTTGATATGGGGAGTTAATAATTTCTTTTCCTGAAGATTTTTCTCAAAAAAATTTTAAGTCTGGGTTTTATGAAAAGTATACAATATTTTTGTTGTTTCTATATATTCATGTTATTGTTGTCTTTTCTATAGTAAATACAAATTAGGGTAGGAAATAGTGTCATTTATTCTATTCTACTTAGCACAGTGGCTTGCCCTGAATGTATCAAAGACAGCTTAATTTTCAGAATTGTTACTTGAACCATTTCATGGGCTCTTCCATGTGTAAGAGGGAGTGCTCACTGAATCAATCAATGAATTACCCAATCCTATGTAAAAGTAAGTATGAATTAGGAGTGAATGAGACTCAAATATGCTTACTTGACTCAATCAAACAAGGCAATTAAACTCAGTATGAAATGTCCTTGGAAGCTATTAGATTAAATGTATTGATGCTCCAAAAGGGATTTGTTGTTATTAACTAATAAGCTTTATTTTTGCTATTTGCTTCTTGTCCTTAATAAAACAAATCAATTTTGAACCCAAGAGATTCAAGTGGCAAATGAGGAAAAAGTTGTTCCAGCTAAGTCTCTGAGAGGACTTGTTTGGGGAAGGGTTGGATTTGAGTAGCCTTAGTGTCTTCCCTTTCCTCCTTTACTACTTTGTGAATTTTGGAAGGTCAGAAGTCTTGGACTTCCCATTGGTATCTTAACAATGTCCCCAGAATAGCAGTAAATGCTGGTAGTATCTACATTGGGAGCTGATGATAAACCAGATGAAAGAAAGGCAGCTTTAGCCCTCTACCCAGACCTTTTTAACCTGAGGTCCATAAACTATATGTGTATGTGTTTGTGTTTGCATGAATATGTATACATGTATTATACATGCATATACATAAATACTTATATACATGCATATACACATTTATTTACATTATAAAAAGGATTTCCCCAAACCCCCCAATATTGAAAGTTACATAACATGTAATAATATAAAAATTAGATATGCTATATATAATATATAACAAAAATTATTTATAAAATATATATAAATATATAAATGTAATAAAAATATTAAAAAATATAATTGGTTATTTTTGCAATCCTTTTTTGTACTATACATATATTTTATTTTATACATTTAAAAACATCCCAAGGAGGAGTCCACAGGCTTAACCCCACTGCTAAAAGGGTCCATGATACAAAATTATTAAGGAATCCAACAGCAAAATCTGCCTGATGGGAATTTCACAAGTACCCATATGAAAGGGGAAAAGGACATCTAGCAGCCAGGAGCTGGGAGTTACTGCTTTGTCCCATATACTCTCCGAACTTGAGTCCATTTTCTCCTAGAGCCTGTGTGAACTGGGGAGAGAGCATATCACAGACTTTTGAAGGAATATTTTATAATAACTGATTTTACTACACCACCTTAGTAAATAACCCTTTATAAAGGTGATTTAAGTCTCACTGACTCATGGATATATCAACCAATCATCATAGGATGAAGCCTACCAGTGGGGCTTGTCAATTATAGGAGGAAAAAAGCACCTCCAACCCCACAGAGCTACCCTTAGAATCCAAAAGGGAAATGGAGTTAGTTCCCTCTTGGAATGCCCCTCCCCAAATTAAATTAAATTTAGTTAAATTCAGGAAGGGACACAAGAACAGCAAATATGTCTCCTGAGTTATTATGGAACTGTGAGGAACATGTCTCTGAACTTACCTTCTTTATTCCCCGTGTCATTAAGAAAAATAAATGGTACACATTCCTAGTGCTATCCTAGACAATCCCACCTTGTCAATCTGCCTTGAGCAGAGAACTCTTTTATAGTATTTTTTCCTACTGAATGTCTGTTGTTGTTCAGTCATGTCAGTCATGTCTGACTCCTCATGACCCCATTTGGGGCTTTCTTGGCAGAGATACTGGAGTGGTTTGCCATTTCCTTCTCCATCTCAGTTTACAGATGGGGAAATGGAGGCAAACAATGTTAAGTGACTTGCCCAGGGTCATGCAGCAAGTAAGAGTATGAGGCCATATTTCATCTCAGGTCTATCTGATTCTAGACCAAGCACTCTACTCACTGTACCTCCTAGCTGCCTTCAGAGTAGTTTAATCTCTTAAAGAAATGCTCAATTCACATTCTTGATGATCTTAGTTTACTTTGAGATATTATAATTATAATTATAAATTTTATAACAAAAACTAAATAATTGATTTAATGTGTTACTATTTTGCTGAATGATTTTTCCTATTCCTTTTTTTTAATTCTTTTTTGTTTGCCTTAAAACCTTTACCTTCTCTCTCAGTATTAAATCTAAGAACAGCATTAAAAGAACAGCAAAGGATAGGCAACTGAGGTTAAGTGACTTGGCCAGAGTCTCATTGCTAGGTCAGACTTGAACCCGGGCTCCCCCATCCTCAGGCTAGACACTGTACCATTTAGGTGCCTCTTTTTTATTCTTTGTTACAAGGGATAGCTTCCCCTTTAGGAGCTGAGGAGACAGCCATTCAGAAATAAAGGTGCTATAAAGACAAATATATCAATAGAAATTAAAAAAAAAAAGATTATAGCCTAAAGTAAATCAGACAACCTGCTCAACTCTCTTATTGGGAACCATAGTTCAGTAAAAAGCAACTTGGACTTAGTCTTTTCATCTATACAGCAGACTTCAATTTTCACAGTTTCTCGGTTTTAGGTTATACACAATTTCATTAGCAATTTTAACACAAAATCCCCTTCTGTAGACTAGAGATCCATCTTGAGGAATTACAGTCACTGAATTTCACAAATGTCCTCAAACCATTGGAGAATTAAAGATTTCATCTCTTCAGTAAATGCTAACACGGTCTTTATATATTTTTTCCAGACAATTTTTTTTCCTAATTTTTTCCCCCTATTTTTCCTAATTTTATTCCAGACAATGGTGGACAGACTTTGGCAGGGGGAAACAACTGGCCATTAAGAGGAAGAAAATGGACACTGTGGGAAGGCGGAATTCGAGGGGTGGGCTTTGTATCCAGCCCCTTACTGAAACGGAAAAGAGTAAAAAGCTCGGAACTCATCCACATTTCTGACTGGCTGCCTACCCTTGTCAACCTTGCTGGTGGACGTACAAATGGCACCAAACCACTAGATGGCTTTGATGTGTGGAAGACAATCAGGTAATATTAAATTACACAGTTATTCTCCATGTAATAGTTGGTTCTCTAAAAACAGTTGGACTCAAATAGAATGAGACTTACATACGTGAATAATAATGGCTGCCATTTTAGATAGCACTTTAAACTTTGCAAAGTGTCAGACATAGCACAGTCTCATGGACAGAGACTCATCCTCTTTCCTTTTTTTTTGATAGTATTAGTAAACTGGTAGATCAGGGAACCCCAAAGATCAGAAGTGTCATATATGCTGAACTCTAAATGTAATTCATCTAAAATTAAAATCTAAAAATCTAAATTAATCTAAAACACAGATTAAAATTAATTGTGACATATTTACCAAAATAAATAAAAATACAATCAAACCTAGATACTATTACAGCTTAAACTTAAGTCACTATGTGCCCCACATATTAAATGTATAGATTACATCTAGACCACGTATGGATTAATGACCCCTATTTCTATTGGAGTTTCATGCCACTGTTTTAGACCAGTTTTCCTAGGTATTAGTAAAGGGTTTGAAAATAATATTCCCCATTCTTGGGATAAAGGAGAAATGTAGGCTAGATGATAGTCTAGTTAGATCGCTTGGAGTATTTGGACGATGGACAGACTCAAAGTAGTCATGTAACAGTTAAATTAGTTTCTCTACTAAATTATTATATTTTATGAGGTTAAAGATTATTAGAACTAAGAAATAAAGAAAATACAAAATAAGAAAGCACATGCCTAGGCACAGAACCCATTCACAGCCACTTACATCTTGCTTGTGTGTGCTTAGAAATGGAAGCCAAGAGAGACCCAAAGTAGGCGGAGAGTCAGTTTAAATACAAATTGTGTTCTCAGCCCAGGTAAGATTTTAGGGAATTCTGGGAACTATCAAGAACTTCTGGGAATTGAAGTCTAGGGTTCAAATCTCCATTTTTACAGTCACATGTATTTCAGTGTCAAGCTGGAAGCAAGATTCAATCAATGATGTGGTCCAGGAATCTGCATCGCAAGTTGTTCTCTATTCTCCTTTTACCGGATCCAAATGTTAAGTCTTATTTAGGGATTCCTAATCTGGCATGAGAATCTGATGTTCCATTTAGAACCTTTGTGTTTCAGAGTGGTAGGCTGCTTAGACGGAAACTCTCTTTCCTAAAGAGCACATCTTGTACCCTCATGCCTAGCCATGTCAGCTCCATCCCTCCTGTGTTGCTTTGTTGCCGTTGTCTGGTTGTTTCAGTCCTAACTGACTTTGTGACCTTTATTAGGGTTTTCTTGGCAGAGGTACTCATGTGGTTTACCATTTCTTTCCCAGTTTATTTTCAAATGAGAAAATAGAGGCAAACTTGCCCAGGGTCACACAGCTAGGAAGTGCCTGAGGTCAGATTTGAACCCAAGTCCTCTCAATTCCTGACCTGGTATTCTATCTGCCAAGTCAACTAGTGGTTATCCAACCATAACTCTATCCAATTCTGTTCCAACCTTCCATTGTGCGCTGTCAAATCCCTGTTCTATTGTTAACAAACTGCCCTTCATATTAGACATGTAACTTATCCCTAGAAATTAATTTTGTTTTGTTTTGTTTTTATTTTTAAATCTTACTTCTGTCTTCCTAACAACTCTACAATAGAAGGGCAAGGGCTAGGTAAAGGGGAGTAAGTGACTTGCCCAATTAGGAAATGTCTGAGATTAGATTTAACCCCAGGTCCTCCTGACTCCAAGCCTGGCTCTCTATCTGCTGAGCTAGGAAGGGGCTAGCTTCCTCTGGAAATTATTTTGTATTTTTTTCTTTAATTTTCAATGTATATGTTGTTTTCCTTTAGTAGAATATAAGCTCTTTCAGGTCAGGGGCTATTTTGTACCAATCTCTCCACCCCTCGTGCCTAGCACAGTGCCTTACGTTCAGAAGGTGATTAAAAAATATTTGTTGAGTTAAATTGAATTTTTACCTGTAAAATTGTGCCTGAACAACCAACAAGTATTTATTTACTGCCTAGTAATAGTATTCATAATACTTGATCTATAATGTTGTAAGGAAAATGCGTTATAAACCTTGAAACTCTCTATATACTTCAAGCTATTATCATGGTGGCCATGGTGTCTAGTCACTATTTTCTGCTACATGGTAGAAATGGATTTAAGAATCATTCAGTGAAAGGTGATGGAAACATTTTTTAATGTCTTAAATCAGCTGTAAAATCTAGGCATTAGCTAGTGAATTATATATGATCACTGGATGCTTTTTACCCAAAAGAAGGGAGCATAAGGAATGAATGCTTATAGATTTAAAACAAGAGACACTTTAGAGGGGACATATTCCAACTTGCTTATTTTATAAATGAGGAGATTGATTTGACTTCACGATGGGTCAAATCTCTGAATATCAGCCTTGTTGGGATGGAAAAGGTTGGCTATAGGAGATGATATCTAGCTTCAGCTAGATAGATAAAGATGGGGTTCTAAGTTAGAGAGGAGGTACAATCTATATCAGTAAAAAGGGTACCCTACCAATGAAGCCATAGGTCCTTGAAATAAGAAAAATTCACATTTATATGATGCTTTAGGCTTTACAGGGTATGAGAATTAAAATTAATATCCAATAACTCAAGTATTATATTTATAAGATTTATTAAAATAAAAAAAACTAGAGGGAAATCTGCCTAATTTGACAGTGAGGAAGAAGAAAGAGAGAGAGGAATCAGAGCAAATTTAAATACAATCAAGTAAAAGTGAGGATGCAGGAAAAGGGAAAAGAATTCTCGGTAATACAGAAAGGAATCTTGGGTAATGTAGTTTTTAGGGGTTCAAGAATTTCCAACTATACAAGGGCATTTTACACGTTTTCTCCTTTGACTCTATCTTAACATGGAGTTAGGAAGGTTTGGAATACAGTTTCATACAGGGAGAGGCAACAGTCTCTCTTTTCTGCCACTTTTCCAAGGGGAAAGCCCCAGAGGCATGTGGTTAGAAGAGGATCCCAGTTAATAGCCCTAGTGTTAGGGAACACACATGGTATCAGATTCAGCCCTTGCCTTCGACATTCCCAGGGTTGAAACCTCAGGCTATAGGTGTGGCTGCTGAATTCTTAGCCACAGTCCTGAACTCATGCTTCTAAGGGAAGACCCAACATAGTTGGGAGGCACAGCTCCACTGGGAAAAATGTAGCACAAGATGGGAATAGATAGAGAAAGAAGAATGTAGTAGGGAACAGATAAAGAGAAATTGAAACAGTTATTGAAACAAATATTGAAATTATTTGCTGATAACACTCCTACAATGGAAGGTGTGAATCTTAAAAACTACTCAGACTGTACTTTAGAAGATTTGATTTAGCTATTTCCTTATTGTAACAATGGAGATACTTGTTCTAACAAGATTCAGGAATGTCTTGGGAACTTTACATTATTCCACCCATACTTAGACATACTTTAGGGGAAAATAAAGTTGTAAACTCCTGATTGAACAATGAAGGTACTTAACTCATACCTTATAGTGAAGCTAGAACCTTAAACTAAGTCTATTTTTAGACCTAATACAAAAATGTGTTAAATACCTGTAAAGGTTAAATTAATCACAAAAAGGTCAAGTAACTCACAAAAGGTAAACTTAACAAAGAAGTGTGAAGTACTTCAGAAGATATAATCTAACCAGAGAAGGTGAGAACAAAAGAGTGGTGAGAACTAAGAATGGGCAATCCTGGAAAAAAGCATCTACTGTGATTGGTAGATGTGAAAATTTAGGGGAGATGACATAAGAGAAAATTTCTTTAAAAGGAGGCTTAAAAAGTCAGTTGAGGAATTCAGTTCAGAGTGGAATTGGGTTCTGAACTCAGTTCAGGAGATTGAGTTCAGTGGAGGACTGGAGCTTCCTTAGAAACAGTTTCATGGTGAGTGATAAGACTGACTCCCTTTCCTTTAGAGGGGGGGAGGGAAGTGGGGGGAGGGAGGCCACTTTGGCCAAGGCCTTTAACTATTGCCTGGCTCAGCCTGAGTCAGAGCAGTTTAAATTAACTCTCTCTCTCTCTCTCTCTCTCTCTCTCTCTCTCTCTCTCTCTCTCTCTCTCTCTCTCTCTCTCTCCCTTAATTCATTCTCTCTATATTAATTAAAATCTCCATAATTCCCGGCTGACTTGGGTATTTTATTATTTGGGAATCATCCCTGGAGACCAATTATTTGGATTTTAAGTCAAAACACTAAAATTATCCTTTACAAAGGATGGACAGGGAAGACAGACACAGGGCAGTCTGATGGGATCCTGGATGGACTTCAGCACCCAACAGGGCTGAAGCAGAGTAGGCTTATATAGAGTTCTCACCTGAGTCTAACCAGACCAGGAATTGGGAGTAGGGAGTTAGGACCTAAGGTTTAGGTCAAGGTTCAGGATGGGGCTACTATATTTCTTATGTTATTCTATCAATAACTCTGTGAGGTAGATAATGAAAATGCTGTTTCCATTTTATACAGGGGGGAAAATAATGCTCAGAGAGGTTAATTCTTTGATCTAACCATTCTGGATGGCAATTTGGAATTATGCCCAAAGGACGCTAAAAGACTGTTTGCCCTTTGCATAGCACTGCTGGGCTTGTACCCCAAAGAGATAATAAAGAAAAAGACATGTACAACAATATTCATAACTGCTCTCTTTGTGGTTGCAAAAAAAATTGGAAAATGAGGGGATGCCCTTCAATTGGGGAATGGCTGAATAAATTGTGCTATATGTTGGTGATGGAATACTATTGTGCTCAAAGGAATAATAAATTGGAGGAATTCCATGGGGACTGGAACAACCTCTAGGAAGTGATGCAGAGTGAAAGGAGCAAAACCAGAAGAAGATTGTACACAGAGACTGATACACTGTGGTACAATCGAACATAATGGACTTCTCCACTAGCGGCAATGCAATGATCCAGGACAATTCTGAGGAACTTACGAGAAAGAACACTATCCACACCCAGAAAAAGAACTGTGGGAGCAGAAACACAGAAGAAAAACAACTGCTTTATCACATGGGGATATGACTGGGGATATAGAGGCTAAGCAATCACCCTAATGCAAATATTAATAATATGGAAATAGGTCTTGATCAATGACACATGTAACCCCCCCCCAAAAAAAAAGAGAGGTTAATTCCTTGTCTGAGTTTATGGAACTAGGAGCCAGGACTTGAACATGGAAACCTACATCACTGACACCAACCCTAGACAAAACTACATCAATATGGACATGATTGGATTTTTATTTTCTTCATCATGTCTGTTTTGAAGTCTACAGAAGAAAATGATGTCAATGCCAATTTAAATTCTTTAACATTTTAATACTTTTTCCCAACTGTCAAACATTTTTTCTATCTCCCACTTATTTATGCTCTTAATTAGAGAATCTTTTTTTAACCCCCTCCCCCCCAACTATGACTAGTGACATTTCTGGAAAAGAAAGTATAATGCCTCCTCCCATGGTATGTCATCATAGGACAGATGGCCAGGAATAAATGGCACAAGATGGATGGAATTTAATCGTCGTTTATTTATTTATGGAAAATGTTTCCCTACCCCACCCCTCAACTGTTTGGAAAATGAAGGTCAAAAACTGGAACCTTTTTTTAAACTGATAGAAATGTGATCTTAGTGTCTAAAACTGTAGACTTTTAGAAAACATTTTAGCACATCAGAATCACTGCTCAGTGACTCCTAGATTTTTTCCCCTCTGGAATCTTCAAACTGTGAAATTTGGAGCAAATTAAGACTAGACTATGAAATATTATCCTGGAGAAGAAACCCTTTCCTTCATAGGCAGCATGCTACAATAGTAAGGGTATTAGCTCTGTAGTCTGAAGATCTGGTTCAGATCTTGGTTCTACTTTTTGTGTCACCATAGACAAATCATTTTAACTTCTCCTGGTCTGTATTTCCCTATCTGTATAATGAGGTGATTGGCATATATGGCCTTTTAAGGTTCTTCTCTGCTTTAAATCTGTGGTCTTACTTTTCCAGGATAGGTCTGAATAGATGGGTTTGCCTTTAGGAGGTCAGAAATGGAAAACCATGATTAAGCCTTTTGTTAATAAACATTTGTGGCAGAATATCTTTATCTGTGGCATGCATTGAATACAAACATGTAAAATGAGGAAAGAGGTGTGGTATGACCGAGGAAAATTTTATCCAGCCTTTGAGTTATCAAAACTGGATTAGAGTATGGGTATATCAGCAAAAAATGATCAACATTATTAGTTCGAAACCAAACCAAACCAGAAGTACTTATTTTTGTATAATAGTGGTTCAGTGTTTTTTGTTTTTTTGTCTTAACTTCCAATTTTTTTTTAAACCCTTACCTTTTGTCTTAGAATTAGTAGTAGTAGTCTCTTGGTGTCTGAGAATGACAATGTCTTAGAATTAGTACTGTGTATTGGTTCCAGGGCAGAAGAGTGGTAAGGGCTAGACAAAGGGTTAAGTGACTTGCCCAGGGTCACACAGCTAGGAAGTATCTGTCAGATTTGAACCTGGGATCTCCCTTCTCTAGGCCTGGCTCTCAATTCACTGAACTACCCAGCTACTGCCTGGCTATACTTTTTAAAGTTTTACCAGTGGGGGATAATATTAAAATAATCGTTTTATCACCATATTTAATTTTTATATGGATAACCTATCCATCAAGGAATGGCTAAATAACTTATACTCTCTGAATGTCATGGAGTACTATCATGCTATTAAGAAATTAGGAAAGAGGAGAGCTAGAGCCAAAATGGTAGAATATAGGCAGCAACCCAATTGAACTCTCCTATCTATGAACAATTTCAAAATAATTCCTCAAATGAACTTGGAGTGGCAGAACCCCCCAACAAGTCAGAGGAAGACATTTTTCCCAGCCTGAGACAAGTTAGGAGATCCGCAAGAGATGTGTGATCCATAGCACACATAGTAGAGGACTAGCAGTGGTGGCGGCAGCTTCAGGAGCTCTTGACCCAGAAACAATAAGAGTCAGACAATGAACTGTTTTTGGAGTTGTGAACTGGTCCAACCATGCTGTAGAACAATTTGGAACTATCCTCAAAAGGCCATAAAACTGCATAATTTTGATCGAGCAATCTCCCTGCTAGGACTGTACCCCAAAAGAAAAGGACCTGTAAGGACAGGAATGTTTATGGCAGCTCTTTTTGTGGTGACAACGAATTGGAAATTGAGAGAAGGTTCATCATCTGAGGAATGGCTGAACAAGCTGCAGACAGAATGCTCTTTTGCTATGAGCCATGACAAGGGAAAGATTTCAGAAAAAAACAGCAAGACTTCTACGAACAAAGCAAAGCGAGAAGAACCAGAAGATCATTGTGCATAGTAAGAGCAATGCTGTCATCATGATCAACTATGGAAGATTTGGCTACTCGAATCTGAGATAACTCCAATGGACTCTTAATGAAAAAAATGGAATCGATCTCCAGAGAGGACTGATAAATTGGGTACAAATTGAAGTATAATTTTCTCTTCTTTTTGTTTCTTTTGCAATATGGCTAATATGGAAATATATTTTTCCATGATTTCACATGTATAATTGATATCATTTTGCTTGCCTTCTTCGTGGATGGAGGATGATCTGTTATGTGTATGTATATTCACATCTACAACACTTCTCATTTTTCTATTTCTTTTAATGAATCAAAATCTTTTCTTTATGTATATTCATATACATACACACACATATATTTTTTAGTTGAGGAACAAGATGATTTCATCTTAAATGAACTGATGCAGAATGATGTGAGCAGAATCAAAAATTAATTTATTTTATAAGAACAAAATTATAAAAAATTAATAATCCTGAGGACTTTATAAACTGATTCAGGATAAAGTGAGTGAAATCAGATGAACAATTTATATAATACTAATTCAAAAACAAAGCTTTAGTGACTATTCAGGATTCTACCAGTGATGAAACATGCTACCTATGACAGAGAAATGATAAGTTTAGTGTATGGAAGGAGGCATCTCTCTATATAGATATACACATATTTATAGACAGATGCAGATATCTGTGTTTGTGTGTGTGTGCAATGTGTGTGCCTATTGCACAGCCACTGAGGAATTTGTTTTGCTTGACTTCTTATTTGTTACAAGAAATTAATTTCTTTTTTTTCTCCCTCAGTGGATTTCAGGTCTTGAGGAAAAGATTTTTATTCATTAAAAAAAATAGAAAAATGAGAAGTGTTGTAGATGTGAAGTGCTGTTTGAACTTTCAGACAAGGTCACTGTATTGGTTATTTTACTTAACCATTATACTTGGTTACTAGAAACCTCTCAGGAAGGGAGAGTAATCTGTCTCTGTCTGCAGTGTAAAACAAAACACATCAATAAGATGAAAATGTAAAAATGAAAAAAATTCTCCATCTGTCTGAATGCAGATTTAAAATAGAATTATAAATGACTTTGTGAAAGAGGAAAAAAATTTCCTTTTCCAATTATATCACAAGGTAAGAAAGACAGTTTCCGAGAAAACTTTGCTCTGCCAAGATTGCAAGATGGTATAATGGAAAACATACTGCTTCCGGGACTTGGTTCAAATCTCAGATTTGCAGCTTAATATAGCTGTGATCGTGGATGAGTTATTTCACTTACCTGGGCCTCAGTTTCTTCACTGGTAAAATGACAGGGTTGGACGAGTTCACCTCTTCCAACTCCAAAATGCTCTGATCTTAACTTTGGTTAACTAGATATACTAAATTAGTTGACTCTCATTGGATTATTTACGATTTGGGAGAAATAGAATGATGTCAGGAAAATAGGATAATTAAATAGGATTTTATTGACCTTTTGGGGGTACTCTCCAGATCAATTAAATTTTCATTTGCTTAGAATTATTTTATACATTATTTTATTACTTTAGTCAGCACAGTGTAGCAGATAGAATACTGAACATTGAATTGGGGGAAAACAAATTCAAATCTTGGAGCCTGGGCTTCCTAATTCAGCCTTTGCTTTCTTCATTCCCTAATCAAAAATCTTGGGATATAGGTATGACTGCTAAACCCCCTATAAAATAAGGAAAATAATATTTGCATCACCTACCTCGTCAGGATTAGGTTGGATAATGTATGTAAAAGTGCCTTGCAAATCCCCCAGTTTAAAGGTGTGAGCTAGTGTTATTATGAAAGAATATAAGTCCCTATAGAGAACATTCTCACAATTGGAATTTGCTTCCAGATGGCCATTCATTGGATGCAGCATCTGCTAAAGCCTTTGACCTACTTACCAGGAGCCACTAGGAACAAAGCAGCCGAGAGGGAGATGGTTATCTCACAGCTTTTTACTGGGTAGACTCAGCCTCCTCATTGGCCTATAAAGAATGAAGTCAGCCTCTGAGGCCTTGTCTCAGTGTCTGATTTTGTTCAATCCAATTCCCCATGCCTCAGTGCTGGGGGAGATTAGAAAAAAAGCCCCCAGGAGCTGACTTACTGTCTGGTGAGAAGATAAGAATTGGAGATAGCTTTAATGGCTCTGAAAGGCACTAAACAAAGGGCCATGTGAGGTCTGAAAGGACCATGGGGATTAGACAAGTTTTCTTGGGGGTGATCTTATTTGAGTTAAGCTTTAAAGAAGAATAAAGTAGGAATTCTTTGGGAAAGGCAAGTGAGGGAAGCTATTTCAGGCTTAGGGAGCAGTGTGAGAAAAGTCATGAAGAAAACACAGGGCATTTGTGTCCTGTTTGATTTGCCTGGAGACTAGAGCGTGCAGAGGGGAAGTAAGGCAGGAAAGGTAGGGGGGCACCAAATTGTGAAGGGTGGCAGCCAAAAAGGAAACCTTGAAGATTATTGAGTAGAGAGTGATGATGAAATCAGATCCATGCATAAGAAATATTAGGCTGAGCATTATGGAGCAGGAAGATCTGATAGGAGGCTGTTTTACTGTCCAGGTGAGCAAGACGGAGGACTTATTCTAAGTTGGTGGCTATGAGAATAGAGAGAATGGGACAGATGGCACAGATTTTGTGGAATAAGAATCAACAAGACTTGGTAGGCAGGCTAGAAACTGAGAGACTGTATGAGATAGCAGAAAGAATCCTATTTTGGAATCAGAAGTCTTGGATTTTAACCTGGACTTTGCTGCTTGCCAGATGCATGATCCTAGGCAAGTTGTTTTACCTCTGAGTCTCAGTTTCTCCATCTGTACAATGAAGATAATGGTACTTACATTGGCTAGCTCCTTGGTTGTTGTTAAAAAAAAAGACAGGCTTAATAAAATTTAAAACACTAAACTATAGAGATGTGAATTTGTATTATTACTGGTAACCAGTTAGATAGAGAAGGTGAAAGAGAAGAAAAAGTCAAAGTTAATACCAAAGTTTCACTTCATAAAATGGTACCATAGACAGTTGTATTAATTAAAATCTCTATAAAACCCAGCTGAGTTGGGTATATTTAATATTTGGGAATTTTCCCATGGCGACCACTATATTTTTTATTTGAAATCACTCTTTTATCTGTAACAGTTTATGGCAACCACTCTTTTAACTGTTACAACAGAAATAGTAAAGTCAGAAGAAAGAAGGGGTGGGAGGTGATTATAAACTTTGGTTTGGATATGTTGGATTTGAAGTAATGCTGCTCAGAAGAGAAGTCCTGTCAAAAGTCAAAAATTAAGGTTTTAAGAATCACCTCCCTGAAGAGGGTAAATGTTTGATGGAGGAACAAGGGAAGAGACAAAGGAGGTGTGTGTGTGTGGGGAGACAGAGAGAGACAGACAGACAGAGACAGACAGAGAGACAGAGGGAGGCTGCAATCTCATATAGAACCTTGGGGTCAACAAACTAGAAGGATTAGAAAGTGAATGAAGAACCAATGGAAGAAATGGAAGAGCTATTAGAGAGTCAAGGACCCAGACTGGGCTTAAAAATTTCTTTGGTGAAGGAAATTCCAGGTGAGGAAACTCCTTCTGCCAATGCTGGTCAATATTTTCTCTTAAGCTCAGTCTTTGGGAGTCACATAGCCAGTGTGTGTCAGGGGCAGGGCTAGGACCCAGGTTTTCCTGGCATTTGAGGGTGTTTCATGAAAACTAAAGGAGGAGTGAGTATGAGGAAGAAAGGGTTGGCCTGTAGTCTCAGTGACGGATAGATTAGAGACCATGAAGACTGGGGGGAGAAGAGCAGTTGTATTTTAGAATTAGAAGGCCATTTATTTGTACCTTTAAAAGAGCAGTTTTGGCATCTACTTTTAAAAAGCTAACATATTTGATTGACAAGGAAGGTTTTGAGATAAGGTTTGAAGGCATAGTGAGAGCAGTAGCCTAAGGCTCCACCCATATAATTTAAGCTAGATTTCTTTTTTTCCCCCCTGATTTATCTTTTAAACTTTTAAAAATAAGCATTTATTTCTCCCTCCCATCCCCCTTCAACATTGAAAAGAAAAAGAATACCGAAACCCTCATAACAAATATGCATAGCCAAAGCAAATCATCACATTTGTCATGTCTGAAAATGTGCATCTCATTCTGCATATTTAGTTGTCAGAGTTGAGAATAGCATCAAACCTCTCATTGTGTTGATCAGAGTTCTTGAATTTTTCAAAGTTGTTTGTCTTTACAGTATTGTAGTTTTATAAATTGTCCTTGTGGTTCTGCTCATTTCACTTAGCTTCAGTTCATACAAGTCTATCCAGGTTTCTCTGAAATCATCCTGAATAATTGAAAATCTGTTACCTTAAAAAAACTGCATTTCCCAGGAGCCCACTAACTTCCTGTCATTATGTACTTCCTGTAGACCAGGATATTAGGCAGTAGGGCAGAGAGTCCTGGCTCTTTGAAGCGAGAATGGTGGTGTTAAGCATGGGGGTCTTGAACACGCTGATTAGCCATTGGCACATGGGTTTTTTTTGTTACCTTCTAGATTAATAAATCTCCTAAAATTTAATATATTTTTATTTTATATTTTATTATTTGACATTAATTTTTACAATCCCCTTAGTAAAAATACTACTCATTATGTATATATTATATATCATTATCATATATTATATTCATAAAACAAAGTTTTTTCAATCTTTTGCCAATTGATAGTCACCCCTTTAATTTTCCAGTTCTTTTGCCACCACAAAAGGAAGTGTTTATACAAACCTATGAGTTTTTATTCTCTTTCTTTGAGGTTCATATCTAGTGTTAATATGGCTGGGTCAAAGAGGATAAATATTTTAGTAATTTTTTTGGCATAACTATTCCTTTCCAGAATTAATAGACAAATTCATAGTTCCATCAACAGCACATTAATGTGCTTTCCCCCCATAGTTCCTCCAATATTCTCAACTTTCCTAATCTATTTGATATGATTTATTCTTTTTGGATGTGATACATTATTTTTATGAAATTAGATTATCAAAAATTTCTGTGCCTTTTTCTGTTGTTCTGATGATTTTGTGTTTTTCTTAATATTTATCTACTAGAGTGGTTAGTTTTATTGACCTGTAATTGGACATTATAGTTGCTAATAATTTTCCTTATTTCTTATTCATTTGTTGTGAATTTTCTTCTTTCAGTTTTAATAGTTGTAGCTTGATTTTACTTTTTATTATTAAATTAGTTGATTTATTTATTTTGTTTTCAAAAAACTCAACTTAGTTTTCTTTACTAATTCAGTTGATTTTTTTGCTTTCACTTTTATTAATTTCATCTTTGAATTTCAGAATTCTGTTCTAGTATTTAATCTGAGTTTTAAAGTTCATTTGTTTTTAAGTTAAATGTCCAATTCATTCATCTATTCTTTCTTAATTTGTTGACAAGTATATAGAGTTACGCATTTTGTCCTAAGGACTACTTTGACTACATCCCTAAAATTCTTGCATGTTGTTTATTGTCTTTTATGAAATTATCTATAATTTCTATTATTTGATTTGGGGTCGACCAATTCTTTAGAATTAAGTAATTTTCTCTTCAATTAAAAAAAACATTTTCTTCAACAATCCTTTACTGAATATCATTTTGTTGTATTGTGTTCAGTAAAAGATGTGTTTAATATTTTTTTTCTTTTGTGCATTTGTTTGTAAGGATTTTATCTTTAAGGCTGATTTTTGTAAAGGCGATATGTATAGCTGAGGAATATGTATACTTCTATTTATTCCCACTCAGTAATCAGCAGAGCTCTATCATATCTAACTTTTCTAAAATTCTATTCATGTCCTTAACTTATTTTTCTTTTTAAGTGGTTAGATTTGTCTAGATCTGGAGCCCTCCATGCACCTTACCTCACCCCAACTCCTGCCACTATTAGTTTTACTTTCAGATTTGAATTCATTTCCTCTTGACTCCAGGCCCAGCACTATCTACTGTACCACCTAGCTGCCTGCTAAAGTGATTCATATTTACACATCTGTTTTTCACCAATGTGAAGAGTTGTTCTCCCCTCCACCTCCATTTCCCCTAGAAGGAAATTGGGGCCAATTTTTATAGCTCATGAGGATCAGGGCCTGGTAAGTAATATGCAAGAATCTAAGAGCAGAAATGCATTCTAAAAGATGACTTGGCTACAAACAGGACAGGTGCATAAGCATCCATTTTTTCATGCCTTTAAATTAGCCTGGCTCTTCAGTGTATCTGATTCTATCTCTGAGCTAAGCTCTTCTATAAAATGCCATCCTGTTTATTGGCATTCAAGAAATATGTCACTCTTTATTTAAAATTCTATCTGAGGATATTTCTAAAGTTCAAGTAAGTCTTCCTCACCAAAAAAGAAAGCAGTGTGGCTAACTCTGGTCCAGGGACTTATTGAAGTATTTTAAACAAATGTAGGAAAATACAGTTGTATAAAAGAACGTTCCAAGTTTCTTGATTTTAATTTGTTTGTCTTGTTCTCTTAATGACCTGAAGTCTCTAAGGATGTTTTGTTTTATGGACTGATGTTTTTTTCATCTCTTGCCACACATTCAGTTTTCCTGGATCATATCTCTGACTGCTTCCTTATCAAAACAGTCTTTGCTTTTGCATATTTGAAAAAAGCAATCTCATGATATGCGACTTAGGACATCATTTTCTTCAGCCCCAGCATGTACCATAATTTGACTGCCTGTGAAAAATATGTCTGGACAAAAGCTGGTCACTGTGCTCATCTGTAACCTTTGATATTTAGAAATGTCATATCCTATCATTGTTAGCTTATTTCCAAGCAAGCATTTCCTTCCATTTTCAGAGTAAAATGAATACATAATATTCAGCCTGATCTTTTCAAATTTATTGCTAAGTATCATTCATTTAAAGATCTCTATCCAAATTAACAATGCCTTGTGTGTGTCTATGTTTTATTCTAGTGAATAGTGCCATTAAAGAAAGAACTGAAAATGTGCAAATATCAGGTTGTACCATGGAATCTTTCACCTCTATTTGGTCCATCTAATTTTCAGGGAGTTTGTTGTTTGTGCTATACTGTTCATTCCACTTTCAATTCTTTCTTTAGTTCTGTTAATTTTTTTCCTTAAGCACTCTTAATTTCATTGACAAAAACATTTTAAACTCCTTTAGAAAAAAAAAAAACACTTGCATCATCTCTTCTAACACTTCTGGTTGAATTTGTGGCCAAGTTTTGAGGCTTTGTTTATAGACGTGTTTGAGTCATTCTCATCATCTGAATGTCGGTCTATAGTTAGCATCCCTGTCACCATAGTAGTTTTTCATGGTGGTATTCTTTTTCCTTTGTTTCTTCTCTGATTCTTCCAGCCTACTTCTTCTGACTTCAGACTTGGTGTTAAGGTTAAGTTCTATTTAATTGGAGAATATGGCACAGAGAGAAGGACACATTGGCAAACTGGATGGAAAAGTTTTAAGGGCTCTGCTTCAGGGCAGATGGCAAGTCCAAAGTGACTATATGGGTTCTAATAGCAGGTGAGAAGGCAGCATCTTGAGATCTTAGCAGAAGAATTGTAGTTATCAATTCGTATTCAAGTGGTGAGAGCAGCTATGGCTGCTCGGTGTATGTTTTTGTATATGAGTGTGTGTGTGTGTGTGTCTGTCTGTCTGTCTGATGTGGGGTATGATTGTTAAGGCTTGACCCACAACCCTTGGGAGATGGGGAATGGTACTAATAGAGTTGGGACTCTGAGTGACCTCCCAAAGAGGTTGAGATGAGTAGTCAGAATCCAACTAAGAAAGGGAAAGAAAGGAAAATGACTGTGAGGTTGAAGAGAAGGGCTCTTTGCAACATCCACTTCTACTGTGCCTCTGGCCCCTAAAAGGGGACCTGAATAATGAACATGAAGCTCTAGTTTGAGTGCCTGCTCTGATGAGCCAGCTCACCAGTGCTGGATGGGAATCTCTTCATTTTCTTTTAGTGGTAGCCACCCTGGCTGAAAGAGCACTACTTGAGAGCCAGGAGACTTGGATTATTTTCCCAGCAGAGTCACTCATCAGCTGTACAATATTGGACAAGACATTTGAGTGCTATTAGCTGTAGTCTTCTTAGCTTTAAGCAAAGGGGTTGAGTTAGTACCACAGGTTTAGACCTGGAAGGGACTTTAGAGATCCTTCACGTTTCACAGTTTCAAGGAGGTCAAATCATTTATTAAAAGTCCTCCCAAAATTAAGGGGCAAAGCTGGAATTTGAACCTAGGTCATCATAATAAAAAGCTTTTCCTTTTATTTTTTGCCTTCAACACCCCCATATAATCAGTCAGCTAATCAACAAGTATTTATTAAATACTACTATATGTCAGGCAGTGTGCTAGATTCCATTCTCATACCAGTAGTATTTGTCTGTGATTTCATTTGCGTATGCATATATTTTTGGCAAAATTATCTAGCTCTTTACATAAATACATCGGAGTAAAATTATAGGTATTCGAAGTGAATACGCACTAGAGAAGGGATTCTTAATCTGGTTTCTATAAAATTAAAATTTTTTTCAGTAACCATATTTCAACATAATTTGTTTTGGTACAGTAATAGGCCTGGCATCAGGAAGACCTAAGCTCAAATCATATCAAATCACTTAATTCCTGTTTGCCTCAACTTCCACAGCTGTAAAATGAGGATAATAATAGCAACTACCTTCCAGAGTTATTATAAGGATTAAATGAGATAATAATTGTAGAGCATTGGTGGTTATTATTATTTTATGCATTTGAAAACATTAATCTGAGAAGGAATCCTAAGTGTCACCAGACTACAAAAGAAGTCCATGGAACAAAAAAGGTTAAAAATAGCTCTACTAGATGAGGCATTTCAGTGGTCCTGTGGATAGAGAACCAAGTCTGCAGATGGGAGTTCCTGGATTTAAATCTGGTCTGATACTTCCTGGCTCTGTGACTAAGGACAAGTCACTTTACCCCCATGGCCAGCCCTTACTGCTCTTCTGCCTTGGTACCATTACTCAGCATCACTTCTAAGACAGAAGGGAAAGGTTTAAAAAAAAATTAAAGCACTAAAACAAAAAAAAATTACATTCCTTTAGACCAATTTGCATTTGGCACATTTGAGTTGCTGTTCAGTCATTTCAATTGTGTCTGACTCTTTGTGACCCCATATGGGGTTTTCTTGGCAGATACTAGAATGGTTTGCCATTTCCTTTTCCAGCTCATTTTGCAGATGAGGAAATAGGCAAACAGGGTAAATGACTTGTCTAGGGGCACATAGATAGGAGGTATCTGAGGCCAGAGTTGAGCTCAGGAAGCTGAGTCTTCCTAGCTCCAGATCCAGCCCTTTATCCATCGTGCCACCTAACTGCCCCATACATTTGGGTATTACTAGTAGTAGTAATGATGTATCTACTAGTCCATGAGGTGTCTGAACCTCAGCAGGTAATGGGTTCCCCATCACTTTCTTCAAGACCTTCAGTGGAAACTGGTTGACTACTTGTTGGATATGTCACAAAAGTTTCCTATTCAGGTAGTGGTTTGACTAGATGGCCTCTGAGGTTCTATCAGACTGAAATACAGTGTTTCTAAGTGCATATATTTTGAGATCCAGTGTGGATCCCTTCCAAAAGCCATTTGGGGCTTTCATAGAAATGGCACCAGATACTCTCACTCCATTTCCTACTGAGTATTCTGTGGACGAAAGGTGACTGCGTCCCTTATTTTCCTAATGGTGTATAGGTTCAATATCTTGTCTTTATACCAATAGACAATGAGCTGGACCCAGAACAGAAAGGGAGAAAGGAAGCAGGCTGGATTGCTTTTGGGAAATTGTTCTCAAAATGTCAATGATTCCAAGTTGCTTCCTTCCCCCAGTTGCCATCCCTCTAACACCATTATGCTTCTTGAGAATCAGGGGGATCTGGGGGAAGTGAGATGGCCTTAGAAAACAGAACTGAGGCTCAATCCCTGCATTTGAGACATACTGGCAGTGTGCCTTGGGGCAAGTCATTGAACTTCTTAGTGCCCCAATGGGTCCTCCAAGACTATAGCATGTAGAATAGGTTCCAGTCTCTATCAGTAGAGGGAATTTACTTACCACGAGTACCCCAGAATTCTCCTGGTCATGCTCTCTGGTACAGGTCATAGAATGCCATGATCTTAGAAGAACCAAAATTACAGATTCCCAGGAGCTCAGTGGAAGGACACGTGGTCAGTATAAACAGGCTATAGAGTATCAACAAGGAAAGAAAACTTGCCTGAGAGAAGTAGTAGAAATGCTATCATCAAAGGCACTTGAGGCCAGAAAATGAGATTATTTGAATTTGAAATTCCATTTCCATATGGAAAGTGCTAAATGGATGCTAGCTCTTATCACCACATCACCACCTAATCTCATTTTCTGGCCTCAAGTGCCTTTGATGATAGCATTTATATTTATATATATATATGTACGTATATATATATATATATATATATATATATATATAAAATTTCTATTATATAATTTATATAATATATACTATACTATAATATATAATATATAATTTTATATATATATATATATAATTTGTTCTTTTTAAAAATTGCATTTATCTATTTATAAAACCCTTACCTTCTGTCATCGTATCAGTTCTAAGACAGGAGAGTGGCAGGGCTCGGAAATTAGAGTTTAGTGACCTGCCCAGGGTCTCAGAACTAGGAAATATCTGAGGCCAGATTTAAACCCAAGTCCTCCCAACTCCAAGCCTGGCAGTCTATCCACTATGCTACCTAGCCGCTCCTATCTCATTTGTTCTTCACAACAATTTTGTAAAAGTAGGCACCATGGTTATCTTTATTTTATAGCTGAAGAAATTGAGGCAGAGAAAAGTTAAGGGACTTGTCACAAGTAGTAAATGTCAGAGAGAAGAAGGGTTTGAAGAAAGTTCTTATTATCCAATTATCTATTCAATATAGCACGTAGCTGTCTTAGTGAGTGTGAGAGATAAAGGATAGGCTACATGAGTTTATCCATGACTTGTTAAAAATTCAGAAGGCTTCAGTCAGTCAATAAACATTTATTAAATTTCCTAGTATGTGCCAGGCACTGTGCTCAACATTGAGAATACAAGTACAAAAAAATACAGTTCCCAACCTAAAGGAATTTCCAATGTAATGGGGGAAGACAACACTCAAAAAGAAACTAGGAGACAGAAGAGGATGGGGAGAAGGGAGAGGAAGGTACTTGACATAGGGTATGATGGAGAAATCCACACATGCTGCTGAGTGAGAAATGAAGAAATGGCTGATCTGAGGACCCCAGTACCAGTGGAGTGCACTGGGTAAATCCTGCAGGGAGATTTTGTGGAAGGGCATGGACAGTTGAAGATGAAAAAGGATGAATGGGGCTGTGATCTGGACTGATGTCAGCAGTACCCACATTTATAAAACAGCAAGTCTCCCTGAAGTATATTCAAATTTATATAGAACCAATATTATTTACTGGAGAAAGCTACAAAGTAGCATTGTTTTTCCTCCTCACGTGTTCTATACTGTAAGTGTAGTCTAAATATTTATGAAGAGTTGGTGGTCATGTGAAATGGGACTTCCTAAAGAAATCTGAAGCCTTCAAATTTGGAGTTCAAGTTCAAGTCACACACTGGCAGGTTCGTTATTTATTTCCTATGAGGATCACAAAAGGAAGTATTCAAGTATTCGAAGAGTTTGTGCCCTTCTGTAAAGGAAATTAATGCTTTCCAATAAATTCTTTTCCAGTGAAGGAAGCCCTTCCCCCCGGATGGAGCTGCTGCATAACATTGACCCGGGTTTTGTAGACACAGCGCCATGTGAGTACTTACTAATTAATTAATGAATCATTAGATGTTGGCTTGGCCACTTCCCGTGTTGCAAGCCTGACTTTTCGCTTTTCACCTGAATGAGAATCAGGGCAAACTCTTCTCTCTTGTAATTTTTCTAGTGATCTCATTTTAGGGGTCACTAAAGATGATTGCAAAGGACTAATTCAATTGGCACACTTTACTTCCTAGTCCTCCAAAGCACCCAGATGGAAAGAGTCATGTACAGGAAACTGGAGCTGCTGTGAGATAACCACATGCCTCAGGTGCCAAGGTGGTGAGACTTAGCACTACCTTCATTCCAGATGTGCACTTGCTGCTTAGCATCTGTACTACCCTTTGTGTGGACTTCCTTCATATTCCACATGGATTCCTATGACATTCAGCCCAGTTCCCTGCATTGCCAATATTAAATAGTTAGGATAATGCCATGGTTCTCTCTTTCTCTCTCTCCCTCCCTCCCTCTCAGTCTGTCTGTCTGTCTGTCTGTCTCTCTCTCTCTCTCTCTCTCTCTCTCTCCCACACACACACACACACACACACACACACCTCTAGAGCTAGAAGAGACCTTAGAGGTCAATTAGTTCATCCCCCTCATTTTAAATATAGTATACCTGAGGCATGGAAGGGGATTAAGTGGCTTCCCCACATTTAACCAAATAGTAACAGAGCTGAAATTTAAACCCAGATCCTTTGACTCCAGATTTAGCTTGCTTTCCACTGCACCATATTACCTCCTTCAGACTGGAGAACCATTTAAAGCAGTCATTCAATCAGTCAACAAGAATTTATTAAGCATTTACTATGTGCCTGATGCTGTGCTAAGCTCTGAGACTACAAGAGAGGCAAAAACAACCTGTACCTTCAAGAAGGTCACATTCTTTTTCTTTTAACTTGCAAATGTTTTTGACATGTCCATATGATTTTTAATAATTGTTTTCTGACATTTTACGATCCAATTTCTCTCACCCTTCTCTAAGATGGCAGCTAATATTATATAGAATGTGCATATATTATTATATAATACATATTTCCATGTTTGTCATGTGAAAGGCATGTCACTTACACTAGAGAAAAATTCATGGAGGAAATAAAGTGAAGGATTTTATGCTTCAACTTGCATTCAGACTCCATCAGTTTCTTCTCTAGCGGTGGATGGCCTTTTTTATTGAATCCCTTCAGATTGTCCTGGATCCTTGCATGGCTGTTATTCACGGTTGATCATATTATATGATTGCTGTTATGGTGTACAACAAGGAGCTCCCGTTCTAATGGGAGAGACAACATGCAGATAATGATGAACAAAATACATGTAGTGTAAATGTAAGGTAATCTCAGAAGGAAGGCAAGAGAAGCGAATCAGGGGTGGGGAAGATGAGGAAGGCATTCTGCAGAAGGTGGAATTTGAACTGATTGTTAAAGGAAGCCAGGGAACCTCAGAGGCAAAGGTGAAGAGAGAGAGAGCATTCCAGGCATGGAGGGTGAGTCAGTGAAAGTACCTGGAGTCAGGAGATTTCATATTGTGTACAAGGAACAAGTATACCAATGTAGCTGAATTGTGAACTGCATTGGAAGGGAATAAAGTGTAAGACTGGGTAGGTGGAAGGTTTCCCAGTTGTGAAGGACTTTAAATACCAAGCAGAGGATTTCATATAGAATCCCAGAAGTAGTAGGAAGTAACTGGAATTTATTGAATGGTGGGGAGGGAAGAGTGACATTGGTCAAATATGTGCTTTAGAAAAAATCACTTGGGCAGCAGAGTGAAGGACAGGAGATACTTTAGACAAGGAGACCATCAGAAACCCTGTTGTAATAGTTGGTTGGTTGTTGTGAAGGGATTAAAAATTAATGGTTTGACTAAAATATATGAAAATTATAAATAATTGTGGTCACGAATTCAGAGTATTATTGCTCAAAGTTGAAATGAACTTTAATAGCTTTTATTTACAAAAGATGTGGAAAGAGTGAAATTAGAGAAATACAAAAGGGTAGAGAAGATATTAGTCTATCTAACTAAATATTGCTCTGGTACATGACTCAGCCAGGACTTGTTGACCTTCAACTGGAATTAAAATCTCTCCAGAAGACAGAAAGAGAAAGCCAGCTATCCACTCACCCAAGTTCCCTTCAAGAGGCAGGTCAAGATGATGATTCAAGCTGAAGGTGACTCCTGAAGCTGACTTTGTTCTTTAAGTCTACTTTCTGCTTGAAGCTGACTTCCTTCTTGAAGCCTAGCTAACAGCCTTTTATAGTGGCTTCTTGTTCTTTCCCCTCTTCACAGGGGCTAATCACAGCTTCTAAATTGCCCAGCACTACCCAGGGGGGCCAGTGTCTGTGGGATCCACTTCTCACCTTCTGGAGGTGTGAATTCTCATCAAAAGGGTTCACAGTTTCTTGGCTGATGGAGTTTCTGAGGGTGTGAATTTTCTAAGTGGTTTTGAGCTTTTCCACCTAATTCAAGTTTGTGTTGATTCAATCAAAAAGTAGACAAAGGAAAGTTAATCCTGTGAGGTATTAAGTAGGGGTACTTAAGTTATTGTTAACCAAAGTGTTAACTTCAAGAGAATAAAGGATTCCCTTTTTACAAGTAAACTCAGAATACACAAAGAGAACCAAGAATTTCCTTTCACAGTTGTCCTTCATAATCAAAGAGGACCAAAATGGTACCACTAAATTGGGATCAGTGTACAGTGAGTCTGATTGTGACTGCTCAGATCATCTGTGGAGACATGATTCTTGAACCCTTGGGAGCTGATGAGATCACCAAGCAAGATATTCAGTTGTAGTTCTATTTTAGTAATGTGCAATACTTTAGTGATCTACAGGGGTTAATAGCCTTTATTAAGTGCTTGTCATGGAATCATTTATGCTCTGGGGAGCCCAGGTTCCATTTATAACACCCCAACTGAAATTTCCTTTCAAAAATATTGCCAATATTCATAGCATTCATTTTATGGAACATATATCCTTGAATATTGATTTAGAGTTTAGTGGTGGCTTTTGATTAAAAAAAAAATTATATGCCATACATGTTGTTGCTCAGTTGTGTCTCATTCTTCATGACCCCATTTATGGTTTTCTTGGCAAAGATCCTGGAGTGGTTCTTAATTTCCATTTTCTAGCTCATTTTACAGATGAGGAAACTGAGGCCAACAAAGTTAAGTGACTTGCCCACAGTCAAACAGCTAGTAAGTGTCCCAAGGCCAGATTTTAACTCAGAAAAATGAATCTTCCTGATTCCAGGCTCAACACTCTATCCATTGCACCATGGAGTTGCTTTCCTCTCCCCCTTCAACAAAAAATTATTTTGCATTATTTTTTTATTTATTTTTTATATTTTCTTATCTGTATACTTGTTGTACCCTTCTCCTTCTCTTCACCTCCAAGTATAACATCAATTCCTTTAGAGCTGGATTGTTCCATTTTTGTCTTTAGATCTTTTTGTATTACTTAATACAAGACCTAATTTAAGTGCCCCTTAAATTAAACTGGAGCAGAAAAGCAATTCTAAGCAATAAAAAGATGCCATGGTCCAGATGTGCACGTCCTTTTCTAAGATGGGAAGCAGAAAATTGGGGCTAGGTCAACATGGTCTTGCAGTCTTGCTGTCAGATGTGTAGCTTTTGGTTTCACCCTTAGTCAATAGCGCTGATACTTTGAAAAGATTGTTCAGAAATATCATTTTGATTGAGAGCAGTGGTGGTTCCTAATTGTATGGAACTTACACTTGAAAATTACATGCACTGGGTGAATTTACCCCATACTGTGTAAAGCTTAGGAAAGTCTCCCCCAAAACTGTATGAGACTTATCTCTGCAGTCATGGAACTCTCCAGTAGGGTTGCCATCTTAAATAATGAAGGCTCCAAGATTCCTCACCTTCAAAGAATAACCCTGTTCCATGAGCATAAAAAACTGGAGAACCACTGATTTTAGAGAAAACCCTCACATATATCTTACAGACTTTATAATTCTCTTCCTGATTTTAGATTCACCCTATGTCTGAAGCCAAAGCTAACTCTGGAAAGCCAGACTCAACATTCCATGAATCATTAGAATTCCCATCCATGTAGACAGGCAACAGTCTAATTAATATGCACTTTTACACACGCCCAACACTCAGAGCCCCTTAGTAATAGCCAGATTATAGGATGAAGGACATTGGCGGATGTCTTATAGGCCAAAGACTGGGGCTTCAAAGTCTTTATTGACTATACAGCTTTGTTGCTATTTCATTTAAAAGCCTTTTCTTTTTAAGGGTTGTAATGAGGAGTTATTTTTACCCTTTGATTATAGGGAGGAAACACAAGATCCCCTCCCTTTCCTCCGTCTACATGTGCATTATTTTCTGTGGTGAAATGGCTTCATCTATACTTCAAATCAGAATCCATCATGTTGGAGGATACTGAGAAATTGTTCCCTTCCTTTTTTTCCTTCCCAGCTTTATTTATATCCATTTTCATGAAAGGTATTGATATTTCTGAGATTAGAAACTAGTCTTTTAGAATATTAATTTAATAATAAGATAAGGTATTTTATCCTTCACCTGCTCCTAGGAATCTCTCTAGATCCTCTTTGGTCTCCAAGGTAGGTGCCATGACCACCTGCATGATCAACCAATTAGATGGTGGGAATATGAACAAAGCTGGGGCTTGTCTTCAATGCAGTTAAACCTGACTGTCATCCTGCTTGCTCCATCTCCCATGAAAGCTGCCATTCTTTTCTTTCAGTGAGGTAGCTCAGGTAGACAGAGCACTGGATCTGTTTCAGGAAGCCCTGAGTTCAAATTTGACCTTAGACACTTATTAGCTGTGAAGCCTGGACTGTCACTTACTTCCCATTTGCCTCATTTTCCTTACCTGTAAAATGGAAATAATAATAGCACCTACCTCCCAGAGTTGTCACAAGGATCAAATAATTGTAATATACTTAATTCAATCAAATTAAATTAAATCAAACAATTGTAAAATACTTAGGATGGAGCCAGGCACATGATGAGCACCATATAAATATTATTATTATTATTTGCCTGGTATCAGCTGCTCAGGGCTGTTGTAACCTAACTGGGACCGAGCCACACACAGTAGCAGTTGTAAATGTGTCATTGAGGAAATCTTCCTTCCAAAATAGGAGGTGAACCTCTATCAAAAAAGAAAAAATTAGAAATGATTGCTTTAGAGTGTAACTTACAGATCCATTATCAATACACAATGGTGGAGGAAGTTTCCATACTTGTGATTCTCCATGCTAATGAAATAATAAGTCTAGGATCTACCCCCCCCAAATATACTTCCCTCAGTTAATCCAAGTAATAATAGCAACAACGAATGTGTACAGAGCTTTTGGGTTTGGAAAGAACTTTACCTAATTCTCTCATTTGAGCCCTCATCGCCATGTGAAGTAGGTGCTGTTTTTATCATCTCCATTTTACAAATGGAGAGGTCAAGTGGCTTTGTATACCTTGTAAATATCTACTTCTTAAATTAAACCTAATTGCAGGGGACAGCTAGGTAGTTTAGTGGATGGAGAGTCAGTCCCAGAGACCATAAGTTCAAATCTAGCCTCAGACACTTCCTCACAACATGACCCTGGGCAAGTCACTTAACCCCCATTGCCTAGCCCTTACCACTCTTCTGTCCTGGAACCATGACACAACGTTGATTCTAAGATAAATGGTTTAATTTTATTTTAAAAAAAAGACTCATTACCAAAGTCCATTCATCAGTATACAAGGTGTCTATGAGTAGCCAGGGAGCCCATCCTACCATTTCAGCAAACCACTCTTTCCCCAGTGAATAAGATCAGCCCTGATATTGCAATTAGAGTTCTGATCATTCAGAAGCATGGCAGACTTGTTCTACGCTATTCCTTGTGCATTTCCCCCGTATTTAGGTTAGCCAGGACTCTTGCTTCCTCCTCTTGTTCAAAGGATGCGATGTTGGTCATAAATCCTCATCTTCCCAAGCTAGTTTTGTGTAAAATCTCTCTCTGTATCAGGATGGAGGCAGTTTCTCTGAGGCCCTACCATGACCTCGCCACAGTCATTTTTTTTTTAAGTCCTAAGCAAAGTCTGGCCATCCCTGAATTATTCCTCTGTGCCAAAGAAGCTAATCTGCAGAATGCAGTTATAAGACCAATTTTGCTTTCAGCTTTCTTGGTTAAATTTTCTTTTTCTAGCTTATCGGTGCCTCATTTGACATCAGATTAATATCAGGTTCCATATTTTTATGGTTAGGAAATGCCTTTGACTGTAGGTAGAGCTTCTTTGGTGCCCGCTATCAAGTTGCCTGGGTTACAAAATCCTTCACACAGTCAGAATGTTCACTTTCATGTTCAAAGGCTTTTCTTCTCCTAGGAACACTAAACATTATTTTGAAATAGAGTTCTTTCGATTTGAAGATGGTCCCACATGCCTCATAGGTCAATCACTCCAATTTACACACTTTACATTCTTTATACCCTGCCTTGAGTAAGGCATAATGAACCTTTAATATTAACACCCCATAGTAGTGTATCAACTTTCATCCTGGATAAATACACAAACTAAACCAAATCCACAGTACTTTTTAAACCCTAATTAATCCTCACCAGAAACCTAGGAGACATAGAGTTGGCAAATCCCACTGCCCTAATTTTCTCTTTGGAGAACTATAGTGAACTGATTTTTCTCTAGGCGTCACAAGTTCAGAAAATGGAATTTGTGAGCTTTTCTGACTTAGAACTCTGCTGGAGCTCCTGGGATTAATCTTAAACCAATCTCCAGGGGTCAAGAAATAAACAGGGTGTTTTGCAGTGGGCCACTTGCCTCTTTGAATTCTCATGTATTCTTTGTGGTTGCATTTATACCCTTCTCAAAAAGTTCCTTTATTTTCTTGGGATCCTTCTTTCTTTTTAAATTTAATTTCTAAAATAGATTTTGATTGTTATCTTTTGCTTTTACATCACCTAGACTTCCTCTCCTTTCCTAAAGAACCATATCATTTAACAAATACTTTTTGAAGTGAGGAAAAAGAGAAAAAATTAAGTAAAAAGTCAACATGTCAAAAACATTTTTGCAATGCTTCACATAGGTGTTCTCCTGACCCCACCTTCACTCTAGGGAAATGGGGGTGAAGTGTCTTTTCAGATCTCTTCTTCAAGGGCAACGTTAGTTTTTATAATGTTGTAACATTCACTTTTGATTATTTTGTGCTCATTATTCTTTCCATTTACATTGTTGAAAGTATTTTATATCATTTTTTTGGCCCTGCTTACTTTAGCTTGCCTCAGTTCTTGTAAGAAAAATAACTTTTAATATGAACTAATGCAAGATAATTTAATTTTTTGAATCTTGAATTTAACAAACTCTAAGCAATTCCATATACAAAGTAAAACCAAAAAAGATTATGACATTATAAATCTCTTAAATACAACTTGCTTTTCCTTTTAATTATCTAATAGATTCAACATGCAACTTCCAAAGCTGTCCTTCTTGACTCTGTTTTCTCCTGGCCTTCCTTCTATTTGCTTTGTGCATTTAAAAAATGTGTCAGTGACCTTTTTTGTTTGGCAATCTTATTAGTATTCCCCTTTCCCTCCCAACCCTCCTTTATGAGCTGAAAAACAGACAAACAAACCCTTGTAATAAATGTGCTTTGTCAAGACAAACAGATTCTCACATAGGTTGGTTTTGAAAAAGAAAATAAACCTTTTTTTTGCACCTGGAGTTCATTCATCCCCTCATGTTTGAGAAGAGAGTATCATGCTTCTTCATTGGAATCATCATGGATCACTGACTTGACCAGAGTTCTTAAATTGTCCAGAGTCCTTTGCCTTCCCAGGGTTGTGGTCACTGTAGAAATAATTTTCCTAATGCTACTCACTTCACTTTGTGTCAGTTCATATGTCTTCTCCAGTATTATTCTCATGCAAATACTCCAAGAAGACACAACTGACCACAGGCTTATTTTCCTTTGAATGTCCTAGAGATCACATGCTTTAACCATGGATGGAGAGTGGCCTACTGTTTTCAAAACTCCAATACTTCAGTATGCCAGTGAATATGTGATGTGATTGATGTAGGTATTTCCATCACTGATGCAAATCAGAGTCCGTCCCTGCCTGCCCATCCTCTACAGTGCTTGTCCCTGCCTTCCCCAAAGGCATCCATCCAGTGATGAGAGTTCCTTGAATTCTTTTGTCATCATGAGGCTATTAGTAGATCAGGTAGGCTGTGCATCAACTACTCTTCCCTAATAAAGCCTCATTTATATTTGGTATCATACTTTTCTTGGACGGCATCTTTTGCACTGTCTTTTGTGTTATTTATGGTGTTTAACATGATGCATCCTCCTCACATCCCTCACACCCACCATGCACCTCTGTTGAGTGACCTTCAATTTCAGTCCTTTGGAAATTACAACATTACAGCATGTACAGTCATACCCAACACTACACAATCATCCATGTCACTAGCCTTAATAAAGAAGCCTGGGGTTATTTTCATCCAATGGTAGTGTCCTTCTAAGATGTATATATAGGCTGATTAAAGAGCTCTATAGGTTATGTATCCAACTCTGTAACAGTGTAGACCATTTTTCATTCAGTTTTTCTTATGTGGGTACTTATACCAAACTTTCTGGAATAATTCTAGATCTCATTCAGAAGGCTCTACAAAAGACTCGATGTAATTAGCACACTATCATCTTAATATAAGAATATTAGGAGCACATCATCATCTGGATCAGAAGTTCTTACCCTAGGGATGAGAATAAAATAAAAATAAAGAAGAATCAAAAATAAATACATATTTTAAGATTTATAGCTATTTTGAAATGATTGGTTTCTTTTATAACTCTATAAGTTTTATTTTGTTTGTTTAAAAATTGTTGTGAGAAAGAATCCATAAATAGGCATTTACCAGATAGCAAAGGCATCTTTGATATAAAAAAAGGTTAAGAACCCCTGGTTTAGAGAGAATCCCTCTATAACTTGGAGTGTGTGCTAGACTACCTCCCAAATGATGGTGAACCATTGTTGGATGTTCATCTCCTTTTTTGATGCCTTGCATTGTATATTTAAATAACCAAAAAGTTGTTAAACAAGCCTAGACTATGTCTGTTGTTACATCTTTCAAGGAATCTTTCATAATTTTGACATATGCATGGGAGATTTTTTGTTGAGAGATTTTAAAGCGACATGTTGAATCACTAGATCCAGTGTTTTTATATATTCAGCCAACATGAGTAGACCAAACATTAATTGAAGGGGTTGCTTCACTTGCTAAGCGTCCATTCATTTTGTCCTAGCTGCTTCACTCTTTATGGAGGTATTTGTAGTTGTCCTCTGCTCTTCTCTAGCAACATGTTGAATACTTTCTCACTTGAAGATGTTATATCTTTTAGCATTTTAATACTGTCCATGGTTTTTGTTTTTTTTTTGGAGGGGGGTTCTTTTTTTTTAAATCAAGCTTATTTGTTTATTTAATTAATTTAGAAAAATTTTCCATGGTTATGTAATTCATGTTCTTTCCCTCCCCTCTTCCCATCTCCCTCCCATAGCCAAGAGCAGTTCCACTGGGTCATTGATACAGACCTATCGTCTTATTATTAATATTTGCTTTAGAGTGATCATTTAGAGTCTCCATCCCCAATCATATCCCCATTTACCCATGTGATCAAGCAGTTGTTTTTCTTCTGTGTTTCTGCTCCCACAGTTCTTTCTCTCTCCTAAGACCCTCAGAATTGTCCTGGGTCATTGCATTACTGCTAGTAGAGAAGTCCATTACATTTGTTTGTACCACAGTGTATCAGTCCCTGTGTACAATGTTCTTCTGGTTCTGCTCCTCTCACACTGCATCAATTCTTGGAGGTCCTTCCAGTTCCCATGGAATTCCTCCAGTTCATCATTCCTTTGAGTACAATAGTATTCCATCACCAACAGAGACCACAATTTATTCAGCCTTTTCTTGGCAAAGATACTGGATTGGTTTGCCATTTCCTTCCCCAATGGATCATCTTTTGTCAGAACTCTACTGTGACCTGTCCATCTTGGATAAGCACTGCATAGCTCATAGTTTTATTGAGCTACATAAACTCCTCTGCCACAACAAGGCAGTGATCCAGGGAATATTATATAGCTTGCTCCAAGTGTTCAGTGTACTTCCTGGGAGCATGTCTTTGCAAAGACCACTCTTCTCTCTGATACCTGAAGAAAAGAAATGGCATTCCTCAAGCTCAGTCACTTTCCTCTTCAGGTTGTCACTTGTAATTTTTTCAAAGAAAAGTATTATGTGGTACTAGCAGGAAAGCAAACCCAGTACATCCTCTGTAGACCATTGAAAATTTTTCTTAGATATACATGCTTGAAGCAAGAGACTCAGTCTATTTCATTCTTTTTGGTAGCTCTCATGGATTACACTTGTGATTAACTCCTGAAGCAAGTTGCTTATTTGTGAGACAGGGTTCTAATTAAATCCACCCACCTCAGTTCACCTTGCCTTTGATCTCTTTACTTTCCTAGATACTAGGTTCTCTTTCCTCATTTTGGTATACTAACAGTCATTCAGTCAACAAACATTTATTAAGAACCTAAAATGTGCCAGGCACTGGATACAAAGAAAAGCAGAAAGATTATCCTCAGTGTCCTCAAGGAGTTTATAGTCTAACAGAGGAAGACAGCCTGCAAAAGGAGGCTGAAAAGCAGAAGATGGGGAGGGAAATACCCACGGGTCAATGATGATGATGTTCAAAGGCATGCAGCCTAGTGAGCAAGTAAGAAATGCTTCTCTAAATCACTCCTCTGTTAAGTTCCAAAGGCTTTCTGTTACTTCACAGAACAAATGTAAAGGGCTCTTTTTTTTTCAATTTGAAGCCCTTCATAAGCTTACCCTACACTTTACAATCTTCTTCACCCCACTCCCCTCTCATACTTTATGAGCCCGGGATGCTGGCTTCCATGTTGTGCCTCAGAGAAGAGCCTCCATCTCCCTACTCTGAGCATTTCCCTCTGCTCTCCCTCCTCATCTCCACCTCCTTGGTGGCTTCCCTGGCTTCCCTCAGGTCTCTGCTGAAGCCTCACCTTCCCAGGCTTCTTTCATCTTCGTGCCTCCTTTTGTCTCTACCTCCAATTTCTCCTAAATAGACCTTGTCTGGACATAGTCATTTACACGATCTTTTCCAAATCAGATTGAGCAGCTTGAGAACCAAAATTGTTTTTTGTGTTCCCAGACTTAGCACAGTGCCTGGCACAGAGTTGCCTTGACTTAATGTTTTCCAGAAAGAGGTTTGAAGTTGTTCTATCATGACATTCCTATCTACAAAAATGAGAGAGCAAAAGACAGAGGCACAGAGACAGAGATAAATAGAAAGAAAGAGAGAATAAGGAAAACCTTGATGTCCATTTTTTCTTGACCAAAGCCTAAGCAAGTTTTTTATTATATACACACATACATATACAGAATATTTAGAAGAATGGGCAGGCACATGTTTGTCTCCTGAGAAGGTACAGTTATTAATGTTAAAACAACAACAACAACAAAAAGCAAGGGGATAGCTAGGTAGCACATTGGAGTCAAGAGGACCTGGGTTCAAATGTGATCTCAGGCACTTAGCTGAGCAAATCACTTAACCCCCACTTGCCTAGCCCTTATCACTCTTCTGCCTTAGAATCAATACTTAGTATCAATTCTAAGATGGAAGGTAAGGGTTAAAAAACAAACCAACCAACAATATATGGATTTTTAAAAAAGAATTTAGTATCTGAAAGCCAGAGATGAAAACTGTATGTCTAGCCTTTTTTGCTTCTTTTTTTGAATTGAACAACCACATTTTCAAATGATTGTGAGTTTTTTAATCATTCAACAAAATTACAAATAGTACTAGTGGCCCTGTATCGAGGTAAAACAAATAGCATTCCTTACAAATAAACATGTTAAACGCAGGAAATGGAAAGGAACATGCATCAAATTATTAGTCATTTACATAGTTTGGAAGAGTTTTGATAAACTTAGGAATTACACATTTTTCATAATATTACATTTTCCTTTTAAAAAAAACACAACATTTCAAGTTGTTGATGGTTTGGCAGCTGTGAAGGTTACGTCAACTCTTCCATTGTGCATGATCTGCTTTCTTTTAGACAGCCAAGTGGCATGTCATCAAGTTCTGGTGATTCAGCTGAATTAAAAACCGACTGGATTTGAGCTTAAATTTCCCAACTGCTAAACTAAACATCTTCCCAACCACAGAACCATCACTTAGATGGTCTGTCTTTGTGCACTCCTGAAATTTTATATCTCTACATAGATAACTTCACTTTCAGTATCAGAAGTAAATGAGTAAGAGAAAAATGCTTGCTTTAATTCTGAATTGTTAATCAAAGCATGTCCAAATGTTCTGTGATATCTTTTACTTGAGCCTCCTAATTGATTAATGAAGTACCTACCCTTGGAAAGCTCCCAGCCTTCATTGAACTTTGATTAATTGGTCAATCTTTCTCATTTTCCTCAAGAACAAATCATTGAGTTGGTCATATGAATTAAATGGATGATGTAGAATTCTCAGCAAACAAGCTGTGAGAGGTGGAACTTCTAAGTTGGTATTATTCAAATATTTTGACAATAATTCCCCATTTCCCATATTAGAAGAATCTAATCCCCATTAGAAGAAATGAAATTAAAAAGCAGGATTTCTGTGTTTTTTTTTTTAAGGAAGCAGCTTTCTTTTTGTTGGTTGGTTGTTTTTTTTTCTGTCCCAGAAATGCTGAGATTTTCAGATAAAAGTTATATGTAACAGGTCTATTATGCATAACACGATCACCTACTGTGTAGCTTCTCATGCCTCTCACAGGTGCATGTAGACATCTACTTCCTTCTCTGGGCTAGCTGGATTATACCAACCTGCTCTCACAATTGGCAGGTCTAAATTTCCAGAGAAGGACCACCACCTGTTTATACTTAAATTCTTTCAGGGTTCTTGGGATTGTGAAGGAATATATTTCTCTTCTTGTTGTGAAGGTCTATACTTCACCTATTCACCATTCTATCTCTTGAGACCCTACTGATGTTTCTACTTACATGTCACTCACAATAATGACATCCTTAGATCTTATAAATATAATTATTTACTTAACAACAAGATAAAAGAAATACTATTACAAGTACTCATATATTAAAGCAAATGAACAAATAATAAATAATTCACAATCTACACCTAAATCTAAGTCATATTGTTCCATCACTGCTTTCAATTTGTGTGGAGGAGAGTGGACATACACAAAAAACTGCCAAAAACTTATGTGGAAATTTGTTTGTTTGACTTTATATATTTGTAACTGATTTTTTTCCTTTCTATTGCTTTCTTAATGGATAGGAAAGGGGGAAATAGGAGGGAGAGAATTTGGAATTTCAAATAAAATGAAATTGAATTAAAAGAAAAACCTGACAAAAAGGAAAATGAGTGAGGAAAATAATTTTGTTTTGGGGTACTCACAACTCTGGAGCTACCAGCTTTAGTGTCCCTTTGTATCTCTGGAACAATCCATTAAAAGTTGGATATAGCTTTTGTATTGATTAGATGTTCTCCTGAACAGTAAATCTGAACAGTAAGTCTAGTTGATCAACTTCGTGTTTGCTTGACCAACTCTTCTGTGGGCTCTATGATTCATCCAAAGTTGTTGATCTGTTAAGTAACTTCTCCCAGTCTCTACTGTGAATCTGTCCCCTTTCTCAATTAGACTTACTCACCAACAACTATAATAGCTATCATTTCCATCTTCAAACATAACTGATACAATTCCAAAATCTTTTTTTTTTACTTCTGTCTCCATATCTTTCTGAATTCAGATCTATAATCAGATGAATTATATTTGTCTTTAAATCATACAACAATTCTGGTGTACATCTCTCTCCTGTGTAAAGCAGCTTGTCACATTTAGTAACAACAATAATAATAGCTACTATTTATATAGTGCCTACTATATGCCAGGGACTATGCTGAGCCCTTTACAAATACTATCTCAATTGATCCTCACAACAACCCTGGGAGGTAGGTGCTATTATTATCCCACCTGTTTTCCACTGTTTGTCTAAGGACCCAGAATCAGGCTCAATCCTCAGCGTCTGTCTCTTAGACTAATGTGGAAATTTGTTTTGTTTGACTTTATATATTTGCAACAGGGTTTTTTTTTTTCTATTGCTTTCTTAATGGGTAGGAGAGGGAGAAAATGGAAGGGAGATAATTTAGAATTTCAAATAAAATAAAGTTGAATTAAAAAATAAAAACCTTCCCCAAAATACAAAAGTGAGTGAGAAAAATCCTCTCAGAGTAAGTTTCTTTTAGAAGTCAGAACAAAGTGGACTTAACAGCAACAACTCTCCAAAGACCAGTATATTCTATCTAGGTTACCCTCTCAAAAGTCAGGACTTAGGTGAGTGGCTGAGAGGTCATGATAAGAAGAGAATGAGTGGGTGACAAAGTATTCATGAGAAAGGGATTAGGAGAAAAGCATGGGAATCAATGTTAAGCAATAGTGTTGTTGAAGTATTAAGGAACCATAACTCCATTCATACCTCTCTGGTGTTTACCAATAAACACCAACTAGATTGAGAAACTGTGAGACTTGCTCTTTTACATTCTTCTCCAAAGATCATAGTATATAGTAACAGCAATATTGTAATGATGATCAACTATGAAAGACTTGGTTACTCTAATCAATTCAATGATCCAAGGCAATTATAAAGAACATGATGAAAAATGCAGTCCACCTCCAGAGAGAGAACCAATGAACCCTAAGTGCAAACTGAAGTATAATTCCCCCCCCCTTTTTTTTTGCTTTTTTTGAGCTAATGGCTAATATGGAAATATGTTTTACATGATTTCACATGTATAATTGATATCATATTGCTTGCCTTCTCAGTGGATGAGGGAGAGGCTAGAGGAAGAGAATTTGGAACTAGAAAAAAATTACAAGAATATTAAAAATAAATTGTAAATTTAAATAATAAAGTACACATATACATATACACAAATAGTTCTACTCCTAAGTACTTAATCCTCCCCTTTAAAGTGAAGATTTATCACAACTTTAAAAAAAAAAAGATCGCTTTTAAAAACATTATAAATGGAACAGTAATGTTGCACAGTGGATAGAGTACCAGGCCTGAACTTGGAAGGACCTGGCTTCAAATATGGCCTCAGACACTTCCTAATTGTGTGACTTTGGGCAAGTCACTTAACCCCTGTTTGCCTAGGCTTTCTTCTTCTCCTTTTTGGCCTTTCCTCTTTTATCCTTCTCCTCCTCCTCCCTCCTCTCCAATCTCCTTTCACAATCTCCTCTCTTTCCTTCTATTTCTTTTACTTCTCTTTGAATTTACATTGAGTAGCCTGTATGCATGGCCCCAGGAAGGAAGAAAGCACTGTCTACATGGAAAGTTATGACAATATGGTGCAGAGAGAGTATGTGAGCCTCTGAGGGATTAGCTTCTCTTGCTTTAGGACATCATGGCCGCTGACTGATGAGAGAACCTTG